>NC_050513.1:21326501-21327029 GCF_002922805.2 Oryzias melastigma
ACCTGTCAGTCTCGCGATGCTACAGCATGATCACGTGCCCAGCTCATTCAAAACTCTTCTGCTCGGGTTCTCACAAGGACCAAGAAAGTAGACCACCAAGAGTTGATTTTACTGTATAGGGAGCTGATTTCAAAGAGCTTCATATGGTCAGAGTCCATTCCAGTGTGTCTTTCAGCAAAGTCCCATACGTTTTCATGCTCCAAGGAGTGTGAAACTTGCTCTTCACATTTGACCCCGCTCCTGGGGGAGGGATGAGCTGCAGACGCAGCTGCTATCAGGAACCATTTGGTGGTTTAACACCACCATGATTCTGTCTGGTGATGTAAAACATCTTGGCGCTCCCTGAAATAAACAGAAGGAAGTAGAAAAGGAAGTAGGTGTGAGTGCTGAGATATTGAGCTGACTGGATGGATGGTTTAATGGATGGATGGATGGATGGATGGATGGATGGATGGATGGATGGATGGATGATGGATGGATGAATGGATGAATGGATGATGGATGGATGGATGATGGATGGATGATGGA
>NC_050513.1:21330298-21347791 GCF_002922805.2 Oryzias melastigma
CGGATGGATGATGGATGGATGGATGGATGGATGATGGATGGATGATGGACGGATGGTTGGAGAAATGAATTTTTCAGACAAGTGGGAACCTGCTTTTAAAAATTGGACTGTTTTTCTTTTCGCAGAAGCTTTTCTTTGCATCTGTCTCCAAATCATGTAAATAAAATGACTGTAAGGTTTGTAATCTCCTGCTGGATTCACAGATTCGTCTCCTCTGTCCAGTTTTCGTTAAGTTGTTACATTTTAAAAAAGTCTTTTGCTTTGATTGATTTGTTAACTGTCCATATCTGAGCTAACAATCGAGCAGGAGAACTCCAGTCGTTGAACTTTCTCTCAGAGATCAGGTTCAGGCTTGGACCATCAGTCAGTTATTCCCTTTGATGAACAACATATTTTTTGACTGAAGTTGGAAAATCAACTAAATATCTTTTTTCTATCATGTGTTTGATTGAGGGGCCAATCACCATGTACATATGAATGTTTTTAAAGCACAACTTTTGTTATTCCTGCAACGTTTAATTGATTCACTAAACAAAATCTGTTCACGCGTAGCCGTCCTTTCTGATCTGCTGTTGATCCGTACTGTCAGTCAGTCTGAAGGGACGTCTTGTTTATTGTATGTTTGAAAGCAATCACAAAATGCCCACTGATCTGCAAACGCGGTTCGTCCGCCCTCTCCTTCCTCTGCCTGTGTTTGCAGGTTTGCATCTGAATCAGGGGGCTGGTGGGGGCCCGAGTGCTCAGCCACGTGGACCAGATTGATGTCATTGTCTCGGCACACTGACCTTTGCTGTAATACCCACGGCAGACATCACAAACTCTCACATCAATTTAGTCCAATTGGATGTGGCATGTCTTGGATAACTCAATTTGTGGAGAAATGCACCTGTTTCTGCTTTCCCTCCCTATAGATTTACTGAAGGGGAGGGGGCGGGAGAGAGAGGGGAGGGCTTTGGGAGAGTCTCGTTCCTGCCCCCCTACCCTTCCCTTGGGTAAATGCTCACCCATATGCACAAACTTCCTTCTCTTCCTCTCGGCTCGTTTCCCTTGGTCATACTTTGCAGATGTAGTGCTCTGCAGCAGCACACACCCCTGTACTCTCTCCGGTGTGTGCAGAGCGTCTGGGAGGAGCAGAAGGAGATCCATTAGCCTGCTGGTAATCAGATTACAGCGACGTTAAAGGGGGATGTGAATTTAAACAGCCAGCAGAGAGAAGAAGAGGAAAAGTTGGAGGTGTTATTAAGGTTGTTCATTACTCATGTGCTTCTCTGTTTCTCCTGGGTGTGTGTGTGTGTGTTGGGGGGGGGGGGTAATGCAAGGTCACTTTTAAACGCAAAAAAATCGGCTGTTGGATTCCAACAGCTGTGCAGCATGCTCAGCTTTTTTGCTAAAGTCACTGTAAAGGTGAAGCCTTCCTGGTTCAGTTTAAGGAAATGCAGGAGTCTGCATTACATGAGCGAGTGCTGTCAATGAGACAAAAACACATTTGTGCGTTTCAAGCAAAGCGTGTGAGCTGTCAAAGATGAGAAATCTGTGTTGGGATCTGAGCATTAGGTAATGAGGAGCATGCTGTGAGCTGAGACTCCATCTGCAAAAACAAACATCCTTGATCAATCATCATGCTCAGGATCTGGATCTATTTACACATCACTGAGGATCTCTGCAAAATAGAATGTCCTAAAAAACTCAAACACATTTACACTAGAAACACAAAGCGCTTGTTCATGAACTCTGCAGTAAATCTGAGATGTTTATGTGGTGGTGCATTGTCTGGTGCAAGCATGAACTTTAAAAAAGGTATCTTCTCTTTTTAGAAAACAACTCAGTTCAGTTTTGCCTGAAAACTACAGTAATCTCACCAAGAAATCTTTGCCATAGTAAAACAATCACATTTTTTGGAAAACAATGGAATGCTAAGACATAAATTGAGTATTTTTGTTAGCTTAAATTGCTGAGTAAGATTTAACTACAGAACAGTATTCAATAATGAGCAACTTCTAACTTAAGACAGCAAATGATCAGAAACAGATTTAATCAGGAGTGTCAAACTCAAACGCACAAGGGGCCAAAATCCAAAACACACCTCAGGTCCCACGCCGAACAAGATAAACATTGAGCACTCTAAAACTACATTTTTAAAACTTTAAAACTATAACTTTTTAATATCACTACAAATAATAAAAAGGCAGGAATATTATTCCAGAATAAATCAACTTAAACCTTAAAAAAACTTTCAATATTTTAATTAGGGATGTCCCGATCTGATCACATGATCGGAAATCGTTACCATTATGGATAAATACTCCACTCCAAGTCTGCATGTCATGAAAAGATCACAAAATGTCATCACCAGAAAACGGCAGCAGCTCAAGCAGAAGGCTAACTTGTAAACAAAGCTAGCTAGAAAGCTAACTTCCGGGACCAATAACTCAAATAAATAAATTTATTTTAAAGAATTTTATATGAGGACAGGAATCACATTTGGTCAAAAATGTCCAATATCTCTAAAGATGTTAAAGCTAAAGTCACTAAACTTTCTCACATGACTAATTATCACTTATATAACAAGAAAATTGTATTTTTTTTCCCTAGTTTATATTTGCTGTATTTTTACTTGTTTATTAAAGCTACTTCACAGAAGTGTTTTAGTTAAGTTTTTAGTGATAAAAGAAGGTTATTGAAATATAAATAAGGGACAACACTAATCTGTTTGTTTAATTTATTCATGTTTTAAATGTCTTATAAAAGTATCGGATCGGGACTCGGTATCGGCAGATACACAAAATCAAATGACTCGGAATCGGATCGGGCCCAAAAAAACCTGATCGGGACATCCCTAGTTTTAATCTCCATAAAAATATATTTTGTAAAAATTATATATTAGAAACAAGTGGAAGATAACATTGGGCTTTAATAACTTAACAATATATTTTTTTAATTTGACAGTTTCAAAACCATTTTGTTTTTATCAAGTGCATGGTCTTCTTGGACTGTTGTTTTTTTTTATTTTATTTTTTTTGAAGAACTTGGAAATGTGTATTTAGCCTCTCAACATGGTTTCATATTTTTATAAAACAGTAGATGGCAATATTAAAGCTCTTGTGCATGGAGTTGTCTGAAAGTGTGTGAAGCTCTGTTGTGGCACAGAGAAATGGTGTGTATATGTACATTTGAAGGCCTTATAGATCTCACCTGCCATCGTATTGACAGTTACGTCAATAAGCCAGCAGGGTAAAGACAAACCTAACCTTCCTACTCACTTACCATTGACTGGAGTGCAATCTTCTGAACAACACAGCAAAAAGTGCACAGCATGTTCAAATCCTTCAGTCCCTGACATGTCTCCATGTGGGTAATGGTCCTGTGATCAGCCTTCAATCAGCTGTTTCACTGCACCTTCCACTGCCACTGTCCACCAACATACTTCTCAATGACAGATTATGAGATTGAATTTTACTGGTAGCAATCTTCAAATTATTTACTTTTCAGTATTTTGTCTAAAAATCACAGTTGATCAGCTTTAATCCAGTCAAGAAAAGGAAGTCAGGAAATGATCTCAGCATTCTTGCAGTAATAACTCTCCTTAATGTCTGCTGGTGTAAGATTTTATCTTACTTTATGTCATTTGGCCCTAATGCTTTTCCAAAAATGCTTTCTAAAATGCTTGTTTGTGTTTAGCTTTAAAACCTCTTTTATTTTTAGTTATTTATACTGGATTGGGAGATAACTATACATCAGACCTTCTTGAATGATCCCTCTGGTTTAACTTCACATACTTTATGATGGGCCATGCTGACATCTGTCACAGACCAATAGGAACTCTTGTTTGTGTCTTTCTCTCATCTTTAATGTCACACCTACCTTGTAAACTCTGATTTGGGTGCCGTGGTTGTCATTCACTCCCTAAACTCTGAGCTGAACATTTAAAATGTAACAAAAAGAAAACAAATCTAAGTCATTCCAAACTCCTCAGCTTTGGGAACAAACTAAACTTTCTTAGGTCTTTCAGGAACACAAATCTTCATCATATCAGCCAACAACAGGCTACCTGCCGTGGCAGCAACAGGACATGACTTCTTCACTTAAAGGTACATTTTAGTGGGCTTTGTAGAGTTGCAATCATTAATAAAAACAAGTATATCCCAAACAGTTTTTGTCAACTTTGATTGAAATAAACTAGAGCCTGAAGTGTATTCCTGAAAGTCAGGACCTATGCTTCAGTGTGAAAGGATTTCACTAACATTGAATGGGTTCATGGTAAGCTTACTTTATTCATTTGAACTTGTAAAGGTTAATAAATCATGAAAACAATAACTCCGTTCTCTAATAGAAAATGCTGATTTAAACAAAATAAATGGTGTTTGGGCAGCTTTGCAGTTCTGGTCCAAAGGGCACAAGGTTAAACCAACAACCAACCAGGGGGGAGGTCCAGGAAAAAGACTTTATTGCTCAGTTGGAAGATTTTTTAACTCTGCAAATCTCGTTTGTTGGATTGTTCAAAGTTTATACCCATTTTGTGTTTGCAGGTTTCTTTAGAAATGTTTTGTGTCATTTATCAGGATTCCAAATATATATATGTATTTTTGGTTTGATAACATTTTCAGAGGAAACTGCATTTCTATGATCAAATTCTAGAGTGAGGTCCTTGGTTATCCCATCAGTGCCAGAAGCAAACATGAAGGGTTTAAAAGCTTTGAATTGTTGACATACTCCACAAAGTAATAATATCTTAAGGGGATCCCAACAATGAACCATGTGGAACACCACATGTTACACTCAGACTTTCAGAGCAGTAGAGCTCACAAATGATTCCTATAGCTCTTCTCCCTTTAACATGGCCTTACCTTTCAACTGGACTGCAGACATTTCCGTGGTTTATTGGGTAAATGATGCTGGTGGATTAATCCTAAAGAAGGCAGCAATAACATGACTCTTGTTATTAGTAAATGTCTGTCTCAACAGTTGTGCATTTCATGTAGAAATACACCCTGATATGGAAGTGGAATTCAGGACTTCTTCTCCTTGAACTCTGCTGGCACGAATACTTTCATGTACCCAATCAAAAGGACATTTTCCTGTTCTTTGTCACATAATCTTGTGGAGTGTAAACATTATTAATTAATACAAAATGCCACTATTGGAACTGGAATTTCTGATCACAAGTAAATTGTGACAAAAATATCAAATCACAAAAACTGGATCTGTAGATTTTAGAGCCAATGAATATGATCTAAACTCCACGAAGAAAAATCCATCAGTTTCACAGGAACACAGCTGCATTGTGGGAAATCATAGTCTTCCAAATACATGTGATTCTTTCACTGTTAGTAAAAGTTGTCATTAAATGTGACAGAGCTGTGATCTCTGACATTTTCCCCTCCGTTTTATTCATGAAGCTCCAAATCCGGTTCCATGCACAGTCACACGAGCACAGAAAACCAGTTTCCTTCTTGTTCTTTTGCAAAGGTCCAGTCATTGACCTGTTACAGAGCAGGGTGACCTCTGCTGCCCTCTCACACCACCAGCACAGCTCATCCCCTTGCCCCACTCCCCTCCAGAATGCTGAGGCATCACTGCTCCTGAGCACACAGTCCTGCAGCACCCCCTGACCCTGCAATGTCCCCCATTATAGAGCAGTCAGAAAGCTTTTAGGGGCTCTGGTAACGCTGAAAGATTGATGGCGTAAAATGGGGTGGAGGAGGGGGGAAGAGCAGGTGGTTAAGAAGAGAATGTCCTGCTTAATGGGTTGCCAGGAATGTAATTCAATAATTATGAAAAGTGACTCAGGAGAGCTGGCTAGATGGATGGATGGGTGGATGGTGACTGGGGAAGGCAGGGAGGCCCACGCTCCTGAACATGCCTGAGCATCCTCAGCGTCCCGGAGCAGCAAACAGGAGAATTCTGTTCCCATTCAACCTGAGTGTGTGAAAAGGAAGGAATGAATCCAGCTAACACGGACTGGTCATCCTCATCGTCATACGTCAACGTGTCACGTTTGGTGGACAGACCTCTAAGGCCTCTCCTGAAAAATATGCTCTTTGATACATATATATAATGCTGTGTTATGTATGTAACTTTAGAAAATGACATTTTAAAGTGTGACACTTGACTCAGTTCCTTCATATCCAACAATGTGATGCTTCACCCACATGAAAGAAGCAACCAGTTTCAGGTTGGAGTGCTTTGACTGCGCTGGTTAGTTTGTCTCCATCTCATTCATTGCAGCTGCTGCAGCTCTTGGAGATCTTCTGCTCAGCTTCTCCTGAACGTTTACAGCTTCAGTCTTAAATCCAGGCTGACAGAACTGTTGGAGTTGCTGCTCCTAAATGTTCTTCCTCTTTAGATTAGAGCTGCTCTAACTCCAAAGACTCCACTTAAAATCCACATCTTTGCCCCGGTCTTTAACACTGTTAAGCTTAATATTTCTCATAGTTTAAGTTGTATAATGTTCATGTAATGTTGCATAGTTTCTTTTGTCATGAACATTATTTTAGAATTAATTTACTCTTTTGTTTTATGTAGTGGTTTATTGTGGAATTGTGTATTTATCATTTTGCTTTGTAATCTGTATTATTTGTGAACACTCAAATTTAAATTAATTCTTTTTATTTTTCATAGGACATGAAGTGCTTGTATAGATGCTCATAAGCTGCTTGGTGTCAAGTTGGTCCGGTCAGAACCAGCGTGGTGCCCGTGGGTGAAGTGTTTGTCTTCAGATTGAAAGATGGTGATTTGGATGCACATCTGGTCTAATCCAATGACTGTAAACAAGCCAAGACTTCCTGCTTGATACTCCAAATCAAGGGTTAGATTAGAACTTACCTGAAACGTTTCCCAAGTGACTTTGACTGTAGCTCAGTGACCCCTCAAAAATTAAAGTCCCCCTGCCATGAAGTCCTGTTTTTAGAGTTTGTAACATGTCTGTGTGTCATTTTTCTTGTGAAAAAGAATAAATGTAATAAGAAATCATTTTGCTTCTTACATTTTTACAGTATTTCTCCTTTAAATCAATCAAACTGTCTTGGACAGACTCTGTTTGAATGAATGATCTTCTTTCCATCAACAGCTCTGCTGCACATGCACTAAACCCTCATCTGTTCCTAGTGTCTAGTTCAGGTTCTGGAGAAGAGAAGATGGTATCTTCACATTGACTGCAGTCAAATGAGCCGCCGTTCACATTTCTGTGGTCAAATCAGCATCACTGGATTTTTGGTGTGAGTTTCATCCAATACTTACGGTAGCAGGACTGAGAACGCTGGAAAATCTCCACCAGACTCCACGGAGCTTCTTGATGTGACCACGGAAATGTGAACGGCGGCTCATTTGACCGCAGTTGGAAAGGATTGTAAATCAATGAAAGAGCATTTTGATGTTAGCTTTGATTATTTTATCAAGAACTCTGAGAAACCAATGATTGAATGTATTGATCACAGTCAATAAACATTGGAGAATTAGCTAAAAGAGTCTTTGGTGAACTGGAAGGAGAAAGAATCAGGATTTTGGAGGAAGTTCTGTCCATGAAGATCTTCACTTCCTCGTCCAGCTGACATCCGGATCAGAACCATACGGCTGGACATTACCCAGATTGATGGATGTTTTTATGGAGCAGCGGTGAAGATTTACGCTAGAGAGACACAGAGCTATCATAATCAGACAGATTAGCTCAGCCCCGAAAGCCACGCCCCCTCAGAGGAGATTTTGGAAACAGAGGCTTCAGATCAACATGAAAAATGGCTTTTTAAGACATTTAGGTTGAGGGATTTTGGTTAAAAACGTCATAATCATAATTAAAACACAACTGGGAACGTTCTTTTTTAAATAAAAAATATCGTAGGGGGACTTTAAAGGTAAACTCACTTCACACACAAAGGTATGTGACAGTTGTACTTTTGACAAGAGTTGAAGGTGAATATTCTTAGAATTCATGAAGCAATGCACAGTATCCCACTGCTCCATGACAATCTGCATGCTCAAAATATGTTAAAAATAATCCATGCTATTGTTTCAAAATTCCCGGCTGGGCAGGATTTCTTTCAGCCGTCTGGATGGACTGCTCGATTAGATCATGTTTGCCGCCATATCCATATCCAAGGAAAAGGCGTGTTCTGCCTCATTTTATCTTTTATCCTGTCTTAAATTGAGATTTGATTGTTTTACCGGGTCTCCTTTATAGGCTTCCGTGCACGTGTGTGAACTTACTCACAGTTACAAATATTTAGTGTTTAAACTATTTTGTTTATTCAATTTGAAAGGGATTTACAAACTGCAGGATGTCCATCTGACCCCACATGCCAATGAAGCCTTTCTCCACTTGGTGAAAGTCTCTGTGCGTGCTGCTCCTCATCTTTCATCTGCTGGATTATATCCCTCCGCTCTTCTCCCAGGGTCTACTTTTGTCTTGTGTCTTCTTATTTTTGCTCTTGAAGATGTATTGATAATTTCCAGCAAAAATACAATTTCAGTTTATTCTACAGAGCAAAAAATCTAATAGCTGACTTCTCAATTCAATTGTGTTCTTCTGGAGTGGAGAACAATAAACAGGGAGGAGGACCAAGCTTCCAGACGCTCACCATGAGATTATTGTTCAAAAGAGATCTGATGTGATTACAGGAAGCAATAGATGATAATTACATCAGAACATGACTTTCCCTCAGTGAACACTTACATTCATCTGGGTTATGCATCGGTCCAAAACTGAAAAGTGGCAATGCATGAGATGACATGTCCTGCAGGTGTCATTGAGCAGGGAAGGACTGAAGTCATGAAGGGGTCGTATCTTTGATGTTTGAAGTATTGCTATCCTAAAATCATAACATTTTGGTCGAAACTTTGGAATTTAAAGAAACTATGGTTTTGGATCACTTCTTAAAAACATTTTTTAGGTTGACCCTTTAACTCCTGATGCATTGCCGGCGACACTTAAACACAAAAGCTTTAAGATACTATAGCTTTTCAACTGTTAACGTGATAATTCCAGTAGATTCTGACAGAAAAGTGTCTCGCTCTTTTCTGTCAGAATCTACTGGAATTATTGTGTTAATGGTTGAAAAGTTACAGTAAATCAAAGAACAGAAACACTGGAGCTCCAGTCTTAAAGGGTTAACTAGGGCTGAGTTGATAAAATCGATTTTAATCAATTTAAACTTAACAGATCAATAATCAATTAATAAAAATACAAATCGATTTAGCACATTAAGCTAAAGTCCACTAGCTTGATGCTAACGTTTAACAGAATTTCCCATAGGATGGCTAATGCTAACTCTCAGTCGACCTAAACATACATTCTGAGTAAATGAACATCTTTATGAACTTACAGGCAGGAATTTTCCAAACTCGTTTAAGAAAATATTTTTTAAAGTAACCATTAGTGATCTAAAACATTGTTTTTTGCTCATTCTTTGCTTCTTCTTATAGAATAAGGTGTAATACTACAGCACAATCGCCACCTAGTGTCCAAACTGAAACGTCCTCCAGGAGAAGCAGAACAATGTTTACAATGTTAATGATCTGAACATTTTAGTGTGCCCTTCTGTCCCATTTCAGATTCCTGTGTGGCTCACGAGTGAGAACGTTTGCCCATCCCTGGTCTAGTCACTGCCTACTGATACAGGAATGACAGCAAATATTTAGCTGCAATGTGTTGGAGTTTGTGAGCTTGCTAGTCAACGTTTGCTGTAAAGGCTATTGCAAACACTGTTAGGTAGAGTCTGCAAGCACAAGTGGTAAAGATGGGTCGCAGGTTGTTGTGCATTATTACAGATTTTACCTTTGAAGTTATGAAACAGGAAGTGGGAAAGAAAAAAAATGTATCATCATTCTAATTTACTGTAGCTTTCTGAAGCTTCTTTTCACAACAAATAAGCTACTAGCTCTGATCAAAAGCACCTGCTAGCAAATCATTTTAGGTTTTTCATTAGAATATGAGCCAAAACCTGAAAAAGGATTAAATGTAACTGGATTGTATAACAAAATTATATAAAATAAACTAGTTAAACAACTAAAGTCGTTCAGTTATCAGGATGAGCAGAAAGAAGAAGGTGAGGAAGACTTAAAGTTCACTGAGCTTTCTCACTTAAAAAAGCTGCTGTGGCCAGAGAAGTCTGTGATATTCAAACCGCATCGTGTTGTTTGTAATCTATGTTAAAGAAATACATGCTTTCTTCTTGTGAACTATTTGCTATTATAGCAGGATGTATGCTTGGATACTATTGCAGTATGTGATTTTGTTCCATGAAACACAAAAGCATACATTCTCTTTTCATTGCTGCAGGATTTTTGCTCGTGGTGACTGAGTGTTGCGGCTCTTCCCGAGCCTCTGAGACATGACCACGCAGCGGGACGAGGCTGAAACAGAAAACAAACAAAAACAAAGGTGGAGTAATGATGCTGAGGGTTTGCCAGACTCAGCCGTTTGGTGAAGAACGAGCTGTGGTGCGGTCCAGGCGCTGAGAGATGGCCACTTTTACAAGTTCAGACAATGCAAAAGAAAAATAACAAAACTGGCCAACTTTGATGGCCCCTGAATATATTGGGCAATCTGCCTTGGCTCCGAGTGTGTGAGCCGTGTGTGTGCCTGCAGCAGCGGGTGGGGGGCAGAAGGGTTAAGTAGGATAGAAGGCACCCATACTTCAGATTGGCAGCAAGCTGCTGCAAGGATAATCTAATCAGGGGATGCAATTCAATTAGCCAAGGGTCTCTGGGGCCACCGAGCCAGGCAGCCGGTGGCTACACTGCAGCCAGGGGGCTGCTGCCTCCTTAACCCACGCCCCAGCACTCACATCCATGGAGCCTTGGCCTTTTCTCATGAATGTAGGTGAAAATATCTAAAAATTAACAGAAGTTGTGGTGAACATAGAGCCACCGTGCTGCAGGCAGAGAGGAGAGCTGCTTCAGGCTTTTGATGGAAGCTGAGAGAGCTGGAGTGTGACGACATTAAAACACAGATAACAATGTAATGCTTCATTTAAAAACAAAGAGACTAAATTCTTTTCATGCTTAGAAATAAATGTTTTCTTAGCAATAAGATAAATAAAAAGCTATGAACTTAATACGACTAGTTTGACTGAAAACTAATGCATGACCCTGTGGATATATGGAGTTAAGATGGGCTGACTTCACTCACATAGCCGGCCTTTTTATTTAGTAACGATGTTCTAAACATGATCTCTTAAAATTTGAAACAATTAAAGGGGAAATATATCCAAAAACTTCAAGCAAAATGTATTCATCATATCGTCACCTTACAAATGCTTCAATGTTTTAACCCAAAGTCCTCCAGGACAGACACAGGTTGACTCTGTTCTCATGTAGATGACTCCCTAACACTCCATGGAAAATTACATCTGATTTCTAACATACAACTCCAAACACTTACATCCAAAATGGAAAAATATTCCTTTTAAGGAAAGCCTCACGTCACGTGTGACATGCACAGAGGAAGCTGATGAGAGCAGGACAGGTGAGGGGGGTGGATGGGGTAGGATGAGAGGGAATGGAGGCAGAACCCAACCAGAGTGAGAGAGAGAGAGAGAGAGGGCTCTTAGACAGATTATTGGTCATTAGTGGCTGCCTTGCACTGTACCATTATGTCAGGAGAAGTCCTTTTTCATTTGCACAAATTTGCCTGGAATTTTTCTTATTTAGCTTGCCCCTCCATTATCAAAGCTGGAAATCAGATTAGTCCATGATTATTCTCTGGCTCGCCTGCCAACATTTCCCCATGTGGCCACCGCCAGTGGCTTGGGTTTGTCTTGGCCTTTTGTTAACCTCTGCCCACCATCAATGCACACAACAACAGCTGTAATATGGAGTAATTTCTGGACTGGGTAATAGCTCAACCTGAGAGCAATCTGGATTGGATTTGCTTTTGCTGCACATAAACACAATTTACAAATCAGTCATAAAGACAATATGATGGATCATACTCCTTCTGGGTAAAAATAGGCCAGTGCATACCACACACTCCAGGAGATAAATGTGGTAGAGTTTTCAGCTGTGAGAAGAACAGAAAGGCATTTACATGAACACATTTGAATTAAGGTTTCTATGTCAGTTTCATGAAAGCACCTAACCTAAACTTGTCTTTAAGTCTGTGCTTAAGGAAAACACACTATTGAAAGCCGGAATCTTTGTCAATCTCTAAGCTTTAGCATTTTCTATGACGGAAAATAAAAATGAAAAACCCTTAACATTGTTTTCTATGACAACCTAAAGTGCCCTAAAAAGCTTTCACCTCTTTGATGTTTTACCCTTTCTTGCCTTGATGAATCATTCATGGTAAAAATAAATAAATAAATACATTATTTTCACACAGATGTTTACTGGAGAAAAATACTTTCAAATTGAAGACAGGTTTCTACAAAGTCCCGTCAATGAAGCAAAATGTATAAAGAAATACAATTGTTTGTATAATATTTGGCACCTTTTCAATTGAATGGTCTAATTCAATAGAAGCCCATCCAATTAGTCCAATAGTCTCACATTTAGTGAAATAGAGATCACCTGAGTGGTGATGTGTAAAACACCAATCTTTGAAGGGTCCAGACACCGGTTGAATGATATTCCTGACTACCATAGGGTCCTTATGGTCCTCACACCATAAGGACAGCGGAACACTCCAAGCAACTCGCAAAAAAGACTTGATGACAATTAACAATTCAGGGGATTTTCCAAAGCATTGAACATCTGCCTGGGTCAGTGAAATCAATCATCAAAAAATGAAAGGAATACGGCACTGGCTGGATCTGCCTGGATCAGGCCGTCCTCATAACCTGACAATGAAAGTAGGAAGCCATCATGATCCCAAACAACTATTTTAAAGGGGTTGTTTAAAGGAGTTACTAGCTTCAGCTGCTGACACTGGAGAGACTGTGCATGTAGCAACTGCTGGTCAGATCCTTCACCTGTCATGGCTCTATGGGAAAGTTGTAATGGGAAAGCCACAGTTGGAGAAAATTCCAATTAAGGCCGAGAGGCATGTGGAAGACTCCCGGATCAAGTGGAAGACAATTCTTTGGTCTGATAAAACGAAAATAAAGCTTTTTGACCATCAGACAGGTGTAATGTTTGGTGGAAACCAAACAGCAAAAAGCCTCCATCCTCACTGTGAAGCATGGTGGTGGCAGCATCATGCAGCCCTGGAAGGCTTGTAAAGTTAGAGGGCAGAAAAAATATAAAAAATATATGGGGGGAACAATCGTTTTCAGTCTGAAAGAGAACTACAGCTGAGGAGAAGATTCATTTTCCATGAAGACGATGATCCAGTCACCACAGGCTACAGAGGAATGGTTCCAGATAGTGCTGCGACGATTCATTTGAATAATGATGTGATTCATGTCGTGGTCTGTGGTTTCCAATCTGATTCATAGTCAATCTTGATTCATTTTGAACGATCTGATTCACTGACCTAAAATGGATCAGGACATCTTGATCCCAAACTTCCAGCAGTGAGACTCAGAGATAAACAGCTGCTACTGAACAGAGCAGCTGAAGTTCTCCAGATTCCAGAAGAAATCTTCAAGATAATCAAGTCTAGATAAATATTTGCACAAACAACAAACAAGTAAACAAGAGTGAATGTCACATCCATTCACATTTTAGTTTGATAATGTTCAGCTAACTGTTGTTTTTCCACATCAGAATAATCATTGTTAGAACATTCTACCACTCTGTATGGTCACATGACTTAAAGTGTTTCCACACATTAGACTGGATGGTGGTTGATCAGTTTCTGCTGCATCACGTGTGTCGTCCATGTGATGGTACTTGGTCATTTTTATGTTATAGTAAAATAAATCAGCCGTGTCTCAATCCAAATAGTATTTTCCAAGATGTTCCTTTATATGCTTATTATATTTACATTACTTTGTAGAAATCTGCTTTCACTTTGGTATTAAAGTTTTTTAATGTTATACATTTTCTTGGTACAAAAAACTAACTTTATTGACCATAAGTGATTTATGAAGGCAGGAAAAGGCTAAATCATCAAAGGGGATGAATACTTTTGCAACACACTGTATAATTAAATGTGTGTCAATAAACATTTGTAAGTATTTTACCTAAACAAATTTGAGGGTTTTGGAAAAGGGACATATTAATAAATGGATGTTGGACCACACATGCGCTGTACCTTGACAATATGGTTCTGATGTTCTGGTTATCATCCCTAAATGACTCCCCTAATGAGAATAGCTTAGCTTTGTAGCAATTTTTTACTTTAGATGATTTTTCGCCAGTTTTACAATTTAGGAATTAAGCCAAAGAGTTGCTGCACATCCTATGGATTCTGTATGGGTTTCTGCTCTCTCATGATTTATTAAATCATTAAATGTATTAAATCTCCTCAGTGTTTTTGACACTGAAGGAGATTTTTTCAAGAGTATTTGGATCTTCTGCAGGTTTTACCACGGCCATTTTTTTTGTTTTTTTGGTATAGAAACATTTGTACCCTTTCAGACGTCACTGCATGCAGCATCCAACACTCTTTCAGATGATCAGAACAGCTGGACTTGTTCCCTGCTGCCAAATGATCAACACAATTATGCATATCAATTCTGAGCACAAATCAAGTTAAGAATATCAGATAAATGAGCATCCCCACTAATCACATGTCGGTAAAGAGACAATAGATTGTAGTGCTGTCATTAACCCGGTGAGTTTCCCTCAGTTTGCTTTTCTTAACTGTAATTTGTTGCTGTGTAGGTGTGTTGGTGAGGGACACGGAGTCCCTGCTTTCACTGTCAATGCCTCATTTGTTTAATACTGACTATAGAACCTGTAGATTCTCAGCAGAACTTTACAGCTACATCTATTATTTCATCTGTTGACATCTTGTTTGCAGGTGCATGGTTCCTCTGTTAGTTCATCTCATTATTTGTGGAGAGCCAGAAGCCTCCTAGCAAGCTGGTTTCCACTGGTCTGCAGTGTTCAACAGTCTGAGTCAGCTGCTGCTTTGAAACACCAAAAACAAAAAAGCGAAATCCCCCTGATGAGTGTGTTTGAAAAGGACTAACTTAAAGTCACATTATGGTCACACAACTCAGTGTGTGAAATGTGTTCTCTGCATTTGACCCATCCCCTGGGGGAGCGGTGAGCGGCAGACACAGCCGCTCTCGGGAACCTTTGGGTGGTTTAACCCCCCAGTCCAACCTCTTAGTGCTGAGTGTCAAGCAGGGCGGCTTGGGGTCCCATTTGTCTTTGGTATGACTCAGCTGTGGATTTGAACTCCCAGCTTCCCAATTTCAGAGTGGACACTCTACCACACATGTGTCAAAGTCAAGGCCCGGGGGCCGGATCCGGCCCTTCAGCTGATTACATCCGGCCTTCCAGATCACTTTATTTTATTGTTATTAACGGCCCGATGTTATCTTGCACTGGTAACAAATTGAAGCAACACAACTAAGAGCAAAACAAAGTAAAACAGCCAGACAACAAAAATCAACAAAAATTGAATTATTTGATTTGTTTTTTTCTGAAAAGCACAACTTTTATTTTTATTTCCAGGCTTTGTTTGTTTTGTTCAGCAACATGTTCATATTTGGATCATTTTAACAGGATATATTTTATACAGATCAAAATCTTTGAGGTTATAAAGTGTAATTTATCATTTAAAATGACATGAAACTAAATATATGCGAGTGTTTTTCTCTTCCAGTTTATTTCTCACACGTTTAATTTTGACAATATATATATATATATATATATATATATATATATATATATATTACACAATAAAATGTTGAAAGTTTTTAAAAGTTTAAGTTGATTTATTTTGGAATAATATTTCTGTTGTTTTTTTATTTTCCTTTTTATGTCAAAAAGTTACATTTTTAAAGTTTTAAAAATGTAGTTTTAGCATGTTTATTAAATGTTTATCCTGTTCCCAAGGTGTGTTTTGGATTTTGACCCCCTTGTGTGATTGAGTCTGACATTCCTGCTCTACCTCAAGACCACTGAGCTGAGTTTGTGACTACATGAATAATCCTTCATATTCCTAACCCCACAATCTTTTCCTCTGTTGTAAAATCCTTCCCAGTGGTCATTTAATTGTGATTTTGCTGTTTTAAGCCAGAATCAAAACCTGTTTTGCTTTTGGAAATTCCCCTCTGGGTTGTGTCTTTGTTGACACTCTCTCCTGCTTTCTTACAGCTTCTCACAACCTCAAGCTAACATTGGGATAAAAAACAAACAAACAAAAAAAATGGTGAGCAATATCAGAGCTATCCAGCTGTACAGTTTTGAACCAGACTTTGAATGAAGACATACATGGATCTGTTAGTCAAGGATTTAGAATTGGAGAGGGGAAAAGAGGTCTTGGCCTGCCCAAGGCAGCTGCTGCGACACAAACCTGAGCTTTTCAGGATTTGGATAAAAAGCTCTTGGAAACAGAGTTATAATCTGAAACTTTTGACACTCCAGTGTTTATGTTCTTTGATTTACTGTAACTTTTCAACCGTTAACATGATAATTCCAGCAGATTGAAGGTCGAGCCACTTTTGTCCTTCACAATCTGAATTATTGTGTTAACAGTTAAAAAGTTACAGTATGTTAAAGGTTTTGTGTTTGAGCATCACTGGCAATGCATCAGGTGTTAAAGGGTCATGTCCTCCACCATAATTTAAATGCTATGAGAACACATTAAAACTGCAAATATACACTTTTCATTAGAATGGGTCTATATTGGTTGCACTTTTACCTCTAACAATAATGACCTCTTTTCTTACTGTCTGCTTCTCTCATGTCTGGAAATATTCTCAAAATCTGAAAGAATCAAAGCTTTTTTGAGAAACAGCTTAGCTGAAGTGGTGATAGCTAATGTAGCTTCTGCTACAGTATTGTTTTCATGAGGTTTCATTTTTGTAGGTACGTGCTTTTGTTGGAATGATTTAAAAGAGCAAATAAACATTATCTAAACTTGATGCTGAAAAACTCATCCATCCATTTCTTACGTCTAGACTGGATTACTGTAACTCTTTACTAATAGCATGCCCGAAAAGTTCTTTAAAAAGTTTTCAGCTTGTCCAGAATGCAGCAGCACGATTGTTAGCAGGAACTAGTAGAAGAGAACATATCACTCCTGTGTTAGCTTCTCTCCACTGGCTACCAGTTGAATCCAGGATCAAGTTCAAAATCCTTCTGTTAACCTATAAGGCTCTGAATGGTGTGGCCCCATCCTATATTAGAGATCTCATAGTTCCTTACCAACCAGTCAGAACACTTCGTTCACAAAATGCTGGACTGCTTTTAGTTCCTAGAATTTCTAAAAGTACAGTTGGAGGTAGAACCTTCACCCATCAAGCCCCTATGTTATGAAAAAAGCGGGAGAGATTTCAGATCCCTGGTGGATCGTTTGTGCTCCTGTTCTTGGCCGTGGACCGCCCCTCTGGCTAGTCTTGGCCGTGGACCGCCCCTCTGGCTAGTCTTGGCCAGGGACCTCGCCTCTGGCTTGTCTTGGCCGTGGACCGCCCCTCTGGCTAGTCTTGGCCATGGACCGGC
>NC_050513.1:21348023-21358571 GCF_002922805.2 Oryzias melastigma
AACCAGTCAGAACACTTCGTTCACAAAATGCTGGACTGCTTGTAGTTCCTAGAATTTCTAAAAGTACAGTTGGAGGTAGAACCTTCACCCATCAAGCCCCTATGTTATGAAAGAAGCGGGAGAGATTTCAGATCCCTGGTGGATCGTTTGTGCTCCTGTTCTTGGCCGTGGACCGCCCCTCTGGCTAGTCTTGGCCATGGACCGGCCCTCTGGCTAGTCTTGGCCATGGACCGGCCCTCTGGCTAGTCTTGGCCAGGGACCTCGCCTCTGGCTTGTCTTGGCCGTGGACCGCCCCTCTGGCTAGTCTTGGCCATGGACCGGCCCTCTGGCTAGTCTTGGCCATGGACCACGCCTCTGGCTCATCTTGGCCGTGGACCTCGCCTCTGGCTCATATTGGCCGTGGACCGCGCCTCTGGCTCATCTTGGCCGTGGACCTCGCCTCTGGCTCATCTTGGCCGTGGACCACACCTCTGGCTCGTCTTGGCCGTGGACCACGCCTCTGGCTCGTCTTGGTTGTGGACCTCGCCTCCGGCTCATCTTGGCCGTGGACCTCGCCTCTGGCTCATCTTGGCTGTGGACCTCGCTCCCACCTGTCTCCTGTTCTATCTGGCTGAATTCTATTCAAACATGTCGTTGTAGAGTTGATAAGTTCATTCTTCTTTAATAGTCCTGATATATCGCCTGTCCATCCTGAGAGAGGATCACTCCATCATCAGGGCATCCCTGAGGTTTCTTATTTTTTCCTGAATCAGGTTTTTTTTTTAGGAGTTATTCCTTACTGAGAAGGAGGGTCTAAAGACAGGGATAACCAGTTTTACTTAGTCTGTTTAGTTTTTAGCTATTCTTACATTTAATGACTGACCTGTTTTTTTACAATTACCAGCATGAAGCCCAATGAGGGAGTTATTTTGTGTATATTGGGCTATATAAATAAAACTGAATTGAACTGAATATATAAAACATACCTATATTTATTGTGTTTATTTCAGACTCAGGAGCGTCCTCCTGTCTTGATGTTCAGCGTGTTTACTGCTGCATTCCAACAAAGCTGACAAAGTCCTGAGCTCATAGTTTATTATAATTTCTGCAGAATGTGATCATCCTGAAACTATATCACCTTGATGGTAGCAGGAACTGATGCATCGACCATCCAAAACAGCATTTATATAATGTTTCTGCAACTTTAGATCTGCAGATTAGTGACACAACTTTTAGAAAAACATCATTTCATTGAAAACAATGTTTTCAAGAAAACACAATGAAACAAACGTAGGAGTGTTTCTGTGTCCACTGTGATTTCTGCTCAATGATCGAGGTATTCGGATCCCAAAGACTGTCGGAGCTGAGGAAAGGGTTTTGATCCTTTTGTTCAAGGGTTACAAAATCATTTTCTTGGGTTATATTAGACATCAAAAACTGTTCTGGTTTGTTAATGATGCATCAATCAAACACTCTCAACTAGGGCTGAGTATCAATAATTTCCAGAACAATTGGATTTGATTCACAAGAGCCTGGATCAATTCAATTCTAATTTTATTTCTATTGTTTCAATCTTCTCAATTCAATCCAATTCAAGTTTGAGTTTACACGTTAATACACATTTGTTTAGAAATACATTAATAATCTACTATATGATTTGAATATATTTATATGAATCTGATCCAGTTCACATACTGTAAATGTATCAGTGAAATACTGAGATTGTTAATATCATCCAGTGTTACATGGATTCTCTAAAGGAGAAGTTCTAACTAAAATGTTCAGATCATTAACATTGGAAACATTGTTCTGCTTCTCCTGGAGGATGTTTCAGTTTGGACACTAGGTGGAGATCACTCTTTATTCAAAGCAAAGAATGAGCAAAAAACTGTACTTTAGACCACAAATGGTTACTTTAAAAAATATTTCCTAAAAGGATTTTGGAAAATTTATGTCTGTGAGTTTATAAAGATGTTCATTTAGTCAGAGTGTATGTTTAGGTCAACTGACCATTAGCAGTAGCTGTCCTATGGGAAATT
Organism: Oryzias melastigma; assembly: GCF_002922805.2. NCBI lineage: Eukaryota > Metazoa > Chordata > Actinopteri > Beloniformes > Adrianichthyidae > Oryzias > Oryzias melastigma. The sequence goes on from NC_050513.1 coordinate 21,350,042, forward strand.
CCATTAAACGTTAGCATCAAGCTAGCAAACTTTAGCTTTATGTGCTAGAACGATCCATAATTTTAGGAATCGATTATTGATCTATAATGGATTTTATCAACCCAGCCCTCTCCACCTCATTGCTTAGAGTCCCACCCTGAGAACACCGTCATGGATTCACCCTGAGCTGCAGAAAGAAATAGTTCCCAGCATCTGAAATGTTGAGCCAGTTTGTTCAGGATAAATTTGATTTCCAGAAAGGAACCCTCATTAGTAAACAAACACACAGAACAAGTTTCATTTGACAAAACTTTATGTATGTTATTTTCAGAAACAGCAGAAAAAGGGAAATATTACACCAAAAAAATCAATCTTCTTTACAGGTAAAACATTAAACAAAGCAGTTTAAACCTCTTCATTCTGGTTCTTTCTTATTTGCAGTCCTTTTTTAAATCTTGAAATCCAAATGGAAAAGGATTGGGTTAAACTGACCTTCTACATCCTCCTCAACACATCACTCTCTCAGAGCTCCATCCAGCAGCTCCAGCCAGGACAGTCTGCAGGACACCATGTAGCCATGCTGGATCACTAAGAGCTGACCCATAGGAGATGATTGCTGCCTAATTGTGTTTTTCAGCACTGCTGTGAACTGGGGGGTGCTGCATGTGGTCTGGGGGCCCAGCCGTGGACCCAGCACTGAAGGAATCCAACCTACGGGGGCCTCAGTGATCCTCGGAAGCAAAGGTCACTGCAGTTCTGCATTTGCACACTCAACAATGGCCACCGGAGTGGCAGCTTTCTGCGGATGAACTTTTTTGGTCTTTGATGATAACAGCAGCGTGCACAGAAAGCAGACTGCAGATCTCATTTTTAGCTTCCTCTTTTTCCCATAATGCCTTCTGGGACTGGATGATGTATCTCTTCTCTCTTTCTCTGTTTGTCTCCCTCCAGCGCTTCACCAGCCAGCCCCTGCTATTCTCACCCCACACACATCCGCTGCTGCACTTATCCAGCCTCAGACGACTGCTGGCTCGATAGCTAAACAGATTATCCAACAACAGAGCATCTCTCCCTCTCTTCCTCTGCCTGTCTCCATGCACTCCTCTGCACGCCGTGGGTCCTCAGAGGCGGAGGGGCCCTATTGAGCGGGGCCTGGGCTCTCCACTATAGCCAGCCTCTTTATTGAGGCGTCTATGGGGCTTTATGCTGCCGGTGCTCGGCCTTGCCCCCAACGTCATCAATCATCCTCGGCTCCAGGGCTGCTATCGCTGCCCGGACAGGCAGCCAATCACAGCCTTCCAGGAAGCTCTATAGGAAAAACAGGGGAGAGGAGAGAGGGGGTGAGTTTGTTCCTGCTGCTGCAGGTCTGAGGTGATCTGAGGATGTGATGGTCAGAGTGAGGAGTCACAAAGGTGTTGAAAAAGAATTACAGATGGCAGTGTTTGACAGCCACAGCGTTTTATGACACGCATACATCTCAGGGAAAGCAAAAAGAATGAGTATAAAGTGCTGTAGCAGCATTAGAAACTTCCACTGCAGTGGTGTGGGTTTATTTAAGGAAACGCCGCAAAAAGGAGTGCAATTTATATGCTAAACCAGGCTTTCTTCTTTTTCATCAAGGCACAACAGTATGTTGGATTTCTACTCAAGCTTAACTTTTTTATTAATGATTTTCTTTCTCTTGTTTTTCAACTCTCTTTTTTTCTCTTGGCCAATCTCTGTCTATCTCTGCAGCCTTAAGCTCTCATCCTGCTCCAGGAGGAATAGGCGGAATCTGATTACAGACCTATTTTACAGCAGACGCCGGGGCGCAATAAAAGGAGAGAGAGCACGGAAACGGGACTCGGCCCATCAATTAGATCTCTATTAGCAGCCAATGCAGACCTCACCTCAGGAAACGCCGGGGCCTGGAAATTAAACAATTCTTCAAGCTCGACAAGCCAGTCACTTCTGCCACATCTTTCAGAAAAGGGGGGGGGGGGTATCTTCCAACAAAAAATATATAGATAGCCGATAAATAATATGATATAAAAACATGAAAACAAGGTTCTGCATAAACAGAACATAGAATGTTTGTGTTGTTATAGGATTGCTGCTGCTTAAAAATAATGAAGCAGACTTTAACTATTACATATGGCTAATTCAACAATAATATGATGATGACTCTTCAGCACTGTTAGTGTTTTTCTGTTGTTTCCTCCTCCTGCTTCCATTAATCTCTAACTGTTGACCTGCTGACCTGAGGCGGGACAGATGTCAATACTGGATAATTAGCCGCGAATTTAAAGTAGCTCAGAGGAAACACCTCAAGAGACGTGCGCACGGACACCACATTAGTATTGCTGTTCAGGAAAATGAAAAGTTCTTTCTTTGCTTGCTGTAGAAGACATGTGGTTAAAGTGGAGATGAGCAGGTTGGAAGAGGCAGAAAAAAGTCTCCTAACATTTTACATTTAGTGAAGCGTTGGCCCAAAAGACATTCATGGACATGATATTAAAGTCAAGCTGTGAGATTTCCTTTGATATTTTTTTCTACATACATTATTTTCATAAAGAGATTCACATTTTTAAAAAGAATTCAATGGTCTCAGTGTTTTTGAGGGAAAGGTTGTCTGGGAGGTGATTCATTTGGACAGCGGTCCTCTTGACACTCTTCCTCTGTTTCTCAGTGCTGTAGTGCGGATCTCTATTTGCTCAATCAAAGGACAGCCATTTATCATCAAGAAGGACAGCTTCGTATTTTCTACCTTGTCCGCTCGGTTCCAGGCCCAAATTCAGCATTTTTATGGAAAACTGCAGTCATTTTGATTGATGAAATCCAAAGATGTCCAAAACAATCCGGGAGATCCCCAACTGTGGCGCACCGGCGGGGTGCTGCAGTGTTGTCATTGTTTGGCAGAAAGAAAGGAGCGCGTCCGGAGAACACCAGGGGCACAAAAATCACCAGTTTTCTCTTCAAATGGCCCAGAAAGCAGCGTCTCTTTACAGCCAGTGGGAAAGTGAAGGAACCTCTTTCTGTTTGCAGACCACAACAATACTAGCTTGTTTTTTCACCTCTTTTTGGTGCATTAAGTAGAAAAAGGCCGGAATAATGAGTGGATTATTTTACTGTGAAGGCTGGCGTTGTTTGTGTCTGCGCGCGCAAAAGGACTGGACCAAACGTCCCCCTGTATTTATTGGATTTGTGCACATATAGGCCCATTGTTTGTCATGTAGCTGAAAAAGCAAAATAGCTTTCCTTTAAAGCCGCGTTCACATCGCTTTTATTTAGCGGCTCTTGTCTTGTTTGCGGTGATTCATAACAGCACAAGAAATGTCACCTGTCGGGCCTAATTGCCACCTTCTTATTAATCCCAGCAGCGTGGCTTTCTTTTGCACCCGTGGAAAAATAAAGCTTTATTGCCTACTTAATCCAGCCTCACCCAAAGGGAGATTCAATAAATCTCTCTTTAACGGCGTTTCCCCGCACAACTCCTCCAGGCTATGAGGGAGACCGTGTCAAGATTGCGAATGTGCGCCAGTGCTTAGGACCAGCTGCTCCCGGGACAGACAAGGCCTTGTCAATTAGGCGGTGACAAGCAGGTCCTGTAGCTGCCCGCGGGCGCTCCACCAGCCAGCAGTGTACAGTCCCCGCAATTAGTATCAATTTCTGTCCAGACCTCCTTGGAGCGCGCAGACGCTGCAGGCCGGAAGAGGCATGGCTGCAGAGCGCGGCGTGGCGGCACGCGGCGCCGCGACCGACCGCGCGGCGCCGCGGACAAAGAGCTGAGACTGTGCGCAGCTGGACCGGGCTGGATGGACCCTACACCTACCGACGAGTCCGAGCACGTACACGCACGCAATGTCTGCATGGAAACAGCGCAACTGTGTTCGCTCTGCGGTCATTTTGACGGCAAACGCGCTCAAATGATGCTGCGGTGACACTTCCGGCTGTATGGAGCCAAACCAGAGCCATAAATGTTTGAAACCCAAATAAAACATTTTGATAATTATATTGGTGTTTGGACAAAAAAATGTAAAATGTCCAAAAGTTTTTACTATTCTAAAATAAACGTAATTATTTTCGGCTTCAAGTTTTCAGTTTTTCAGGTTTCAAAATTCAAAATTTCAAAACTTAGTTTTCCATTTCAAATGTTGTAAGCTTTCATCTCTTTTTTCTTTTTTTTTTTTTTTGTTTTAAAATCTGAAAATTTCAGTTTCAAAACTTTTGGCCCTGTTGTGGCGCGTTGGGGCGGGGCTAACACGAGGACCAATCAAAATCGATGAGAGTTTGGTAACTTCAGTCCCGGTGCGTTCACTGACTCTGAAAACTGTGATGATTACAGTCAGAAAATGTCTGTTTAGTCTGTCATAGTCTGAAGTTGTCCCAGACAGCTGTAAAAAACAGAGTTTTATCGTGTACAAACGCATCCAAAACGCTCTTCTAGTCCGTTCATAGCGCCATCTTATTGAGTTACATACAGGCGTAGAAAACGTCCTTATGCTTGCACAAAACTGCAAAAACACATCTGGAGCTCCAGTCATCTCCCGTGGCCTCGTGGAGAGTGCGCATGCACTGGAACTTCTCATGAAATGTGAGTTGGAGCTCCACGGTGAACACAGCGGTTTCTTTGTGTTTGCTCTCTTTTTCTTTTGCTGACTTTTAGCAACATTATTATGTTGATTGCACTTAATGTTTTTTTGCTCTTCTTTGGCTTTTTGTTTACACAAGTATAAATTACATTAATAATCTATTGAAAATATCAAAACAGACTTTCTTTGTCGCAGACAGTAAAGGAGTGTCCTTTTGTAGAAAACAGTGGATCAAACCGAGAAGCTGTCACAGCAGAAACACTCGATTCCTGTTTAAAAACGAGACATGAATCTTTCATGAAAATCTAATGCCTACGTCCTGCAGGGTGTTAGGTCGTAACCCACAGAACTGTATGATTCATGTAGGACGCCGGTGGCACAGCAGTGCAGGACTATTACTTTTTTTAAAAATACATTTCATTACGCATAAAAAACTATTTTTAAGTGATATGAGCAACTTTTTTAAAACAACTATTACACAGTCCTGCACATTACTGAAATGTAACATTAAAAAAAGTTAAATCCTGCCAACAGTGGGATTCATACCCTGGTGAGTTATAGAAAAATATTTGCAAAACGTGCACACTGCACCACAGCGCCACCAGCGACCTGTAAGTGTTCTGTGGAGACCCACCTTAGAGCCATTCTATGCAACCATAAGGACATTTTCTACGCCTGTATGTAACTCAATAGGATGGCGCTTTGAACGGACTAGAACAGCGTTTTGGACGCGTAGTTTGTACGCGATAAAACTCTGATTTTTACACCCGTCTGGGTAAACTTCAGACTAAGATAGAACAGACTAAACAGACATTTTCTGACTGTAATCATCACTATTCTCAGAGTCAGTGAACGCACCGGGACTGAAGTTACCACCCTCATCCATTTTGATTGGTCCTTCATGTTAGCTCCGCCCCAACGCGCCACAAAGGGGCCAAAAGTTTGGAAACTGAAAATTTTCAGATTTGAAAACGAAAAAACAAATGATTTTAAAGGAGAAAAAGAAGTTTAGAAATTGAAATGTTGAGTTTAGAAACCTAAAAAACAGAACATTTGAAGCTAAAAATAATAAAGTTTATCTTAGAAGAGCAAACAGTTTCAGACATTTTATATTATTTGGCCAAACACCGATATTATCAATTTGTTTTATTTGGGTTTCAAATTATATTGGCTTCAAAATAGCTCCATACAGTCACTTCAGAAATAGGATGTTGTGCGCGCGACTGTGAAAATCTGGAAGGTTTCCAGAGAATTCCTTCTTATAATGTCATCCTGGTTTTGTTCTTGGAGAACACAGAAGTTGGTTCTGCAGTGGATGTCTCAGGTTGGAATGAGGCTCGTTGGTTTCCATTGCCGCTAGAACCGTCATCCCGGACCTGTCACAGCCCTGACAGCACACAGAAGATCGCTCACCAAGGCTCTTTTGTGCACGGTGACATAGCAGCTGCTGATGGCATTCCCGGCCTTCGGACCCTGCCCTTTAGCCCCCGGTGGGGGATGGACTCCGGCCAGGGCGGTCCACGGCGCAGGGATAGCTCGGGTCAGAGGGGCCAAGTTTCCAGCAGGACAAACTGGGGCAAAGCGTGCGAACAAAAAGCCCCGATGCTCACCAGGCCAGTGGGATCATTAGTATGAATGTTTGTTTAACTAATTAGCAAGCTGGGTAGCCGAGGGGAGGCTTGTAGAGGTGACAGGAAAGTCAGATGGACGGACATCCGTCAGTCTGCTTCCAGGGGGCTCTCTGCTCCTGTTGGAACGGCGCTGGAGCAGAAACGCAGCCCGGAGCTGTCCGCGCTCCCGCGCTCCCTCCAGAGTCTGCGCGGCCAACAATACAAGGCTGTTTGATTGGGAGGCTGTTGGGCAGAGTTCAGAGTACAGGATGAGGACAGGGCAGCACGCTGAAGTTCAAGAACAGTGCAAACAGCACATGCCAACAGGAGGAGGCGCGGAGCTTTGAGCTGCGGCGGAGCGGAGCGGAGGAGCTGTGGGTGGGAGGGAGGCCGCCGCAAATATGGGAAAGTTTGGGGAGCGAGGTCAGAGGGTCAAGAAAAGTCAACAAGAGAGCAGTCTTGATGACAGAAGGAATTTAATATCAAAAATACATAAATCTTCAAATGAGGGCAGGCGCATAATGCGCACAAAGGAGGCGAGTGTCCGAGTCAACACAGTTCGGTTGGTGCACATCAGATGGATCGGGACGACTTGTTAACATTTAACACAAAACTAGGGCGGAGGCTGCGTGCGCGTGCGTGCCGAAAGAGCTCGAGCCACCGACGTTTTTTAGCGGGAATAGCCTAGAATGAGTCACGCACATTGCAGGCTGAAGGCCAACATGTTCATCCCGACCGCAACAGTCATTTCTCGGGCGCTGCGCGCACGCGCAAATCCGCCTAATAAACACAACGTGCGCTGATTTCGCTGGTCTGTGCGGGATATGTGCAGCGGGGAACAAGGCCGCAGTCTCCGCACCCCCCATGCTGCGCCACACTGGACCCTGCGCTGCATGAGAACTCTGTCTGACCTCCGCCCTCGGCCCCGCAGAGCCCTGTGAGTTCCCTGGCTGCTGCAAACAACTCCGAATTCCGCAATTCTTCACAAAAAGGCATTATTAGGGGAAAAATCTTCCTTTTTGACAATTTAATAGTGCAAACTAATCATCCGGTTGACACGGGCCATTCATCTCCTTACAGACGCACAAAGACAAGGCCATTTTCCAAAGGCTCGTACGGTGTCAGACCAGCCTCTGTTTTCAGATGAAGTGCACAATAAAAGCATTGTGGCTCCTTAATGACTATGTTTGTAAAGCCACCCCAAAGCCAGTGTATTAAATGCATTTTTCATAGAGAAGGAAAAACAGAAACGCACAACGCTGCAAAACTCTGTCGAAATGCTGCAAACGATCAAAAGGAGAAAGGAGAAGACGGGGAAACTGGGCGCCACTAGATTGCTTAAACGCCTCAAGTTATGAATTCGCTTCTGAATCAATTTAGCGGTGCAGGCATTTTCCAAACATCCTCCAGCAGGAGTAACAAGACAGCGAAATTGATCCGGGGAGACCTCACCTCTCAGTGCGCCTCAATAAAAGAGACATCAGCCTCTCTCCGCGACTTTATAATTTTTAATATATATGCAATAAATGTTCAATTTGTTTCCAGAAATGACGGAAAATAATAACGTCAAATTTTAAAGCCATCCATTACAGCTAAACAATGCTCAGGCAGTGGCGCCCCAACGCAAGGGCTTTCATTCACTTTGACCCTCCTTGAAAGCAATATGGCAGATATATATATATATAAATATATCGATATATATATATATATATATATATATATATATATATATATATATATATATATATATATATATATATATATACATGTATATATAGGTGTATGTAGATATAGAAATAGTAAGGTAAGTGGGTTAATCCTTCTCCAACTGTATGATTAATTCCCTCCCATTCAAACCGAGTGCGGACGGACTGGAGGGATGTGACCAGTGACATAATGGGCTGTGTCAAACAACCCCGCAAAACGCCCAGACCATTTGTGGTGACAATTCTGAAGCCTTCAGTCCCTTTGTAGACCTCCATTCAAGCTCCAGATCAACATGGCTCTACACCCAAAAAGAGGAGACAGTTCTCTTTCGGCGGATGTCTTTGCTCTCCGTGTCGTTTGGTTCAGGGATCAGATATGTTGTGATTAATCACCAACCAATGAGCTTTGATCAGAGAAACCAACGCGAGGATGTCAAACAGACTTCTCTGTGGTCCGACATCTAGAAAACGCCCGTTTGGCGCATTTCTTCCATCATGACATCGTGATGGAGACAAGTTTAGTGAAAATGGGATTTTTAAGGTTACATTTTTATAGAAGACTATAGATTAGAAGAAATAGAGAATCGAACAATGAAAATGACTTAGAATTTGTGCATTTATGATTGTTTCAGGATGAGGATATCTGCAAGGAACGTTTCTTTTT
>NC_050513.1:21358650-21369026 GCF_002922805.2 Oryzias melastigma
AAAAAAAAAAAAAAAAAACTCGCGCAGTTTTCTGTTGGAAGCCCACTGGGTGTTCTCAGGCTGTTTTTTTCTTTCAAATTTCTATTTTAGATTGGTACATAATTCAGATTTGAGTTTGTTTTTGTCTTGGAAAACGGCTCTACGGGAAAGAGGAGCGGCACTTGTGTTGAAACTGAAATGTTTTGGAGACAGTTTAGGCCTCTGAGAAACCATGTAAATGTCACCGATCCTTTGGCCGGTTATTTTCTGAAACTTCTCTTTGATCACGCAACAAAGGCGGGAAAGGCGCAGCGCTCTGTCAACGCGCATGCTTGACTGCTTCTTGCAGCAGTCTGAGGTAACTGGCCCTCATCCTTCTCCTCCTCTCCATGCCGCCCTCCGCTCCGTGCAGGCCCGCTCTGCTCTGGTCCGATTCTCCCGGGGTGGAGGCCGACGGAACGGCCAGCGCGCCCTCGTCTCCCTGCGCGGAGAAGCGGCGCGCTTCGTTCAGTCACTTTACTCCGTGTGTCCGTGCGGGAATTAGGGGAAAAGTCGAGCTGTCTGTTCTTTTTTCAAAATGCAAAAAAATGTTGATCCGGTCAACAAAGCAAAGAGAGGTGAAAAGGAGCGCGAGTACATGAAGAGAATGTCCAAATCCAAACTGCTTTTAGATTATTTATATTAAATCATATAAAATACGTTTCATTTACCCCGTCATTTTTTTAATAAAGTGAGGAAACATTCCTAAAGCCTTCTGGGAGAAGTTAAAATAATGTTTAATGAACGAACGAACCTCTCTTCCCTTTTTATTGGTTGCGTTTATATTGTATATTGTGTTAACTTTACAAATGGCAGACTAAACAAATAAACACGAATAATGCAGCAAAGAAGACCAATCTTTTTCTTTGGAAATGTGAAGGAATTGGGCCGCGCTGGTCCGGGCCTCAGCATCAGCTGCAGGACGGGATGAAGACGCAGACGGACAAGAACACAAAACGACGCGCTAAGATCAGCTGGAAAATATTCCGTTTGTCTGCTTTGATTTATTTATGACTCTGTTCATTTTTTCTCATTTTTCTATTTTAATGACGTATTCAAATCAACCGCAATAATTAGAAACTGTTAACATAAGAGAAGCGCGCGTCGTTTATTCTGATGCTGCAATCTGCAAACCGGGAGAATCTTTGATTTTCTCACTCGATGCAGACGGACCGACACTCAGCAGTCTGACTCTGGAGCTTCACATGCTTGGATGTGATCAGCTGAAGACTGAACTGACGCCGAAAACCAACAGGAATAATAGCGGAGGCGCGCCCTCCCGTCACCATTCTGAGAAAAATAAAAGCTCTTCTTCATATTCGGTAGAAGGCAGCAGAATAATCAATTAAACAGAGAAAATGCATGCGAGGCAGACAAGGCGCTGCGACCTTACTTACTCCGTCCTGCGCTGAGCTCAGTCTTCGTAGTTTTTATGCAAAGCCCTAATTTCCAGTCGCAGAAAAGAGTCAAAAAATCTGCGACTATTTCTCAGAGATTCCCATAAACGAGTGGAAACATAGTGTCCTCCTGCACCATTTTATACATGATGAGCCGGCAGTAATGGGATTATTAAACAAAAACGTTTCAGGCGCTGGCGTTAACCTTTTTTAATGCCTAATTAGGTTTTGCAAAGAAATAATTAGATTCTACAGTGCTTACACTGCCTATATTTTTAAATGGCATCTGCAGCAAACACATCATCCTGCGACAGTCGTGTCAATATTCTGCGGATGTATGTGCTGCTGTAACAGGCACAAGGAACATTTTAAACATGTTGGGACCAAATAAGGTACACTTAAAGCTAAAATCATTATTGGGCTCATACTATAGGCCAGTCTGCACTAATCAGATGGTCCGGTCAAAAGCGCCACCTTGTGGCGTCAACGTGAACTTTCACAGACCGACGTTTATAAACTAGTGACGTCAATAAAATAGCTTTTGAATCTTACAGGCTAAGAAAGAATAGATACTGAAAACATTCTGTGTTGGGAGCTTTGTCTGTTTTTACGACCTTAAAAACTCAAACTGTTTGGTTCATACAAGGCCTTTATTTTCTACCTATAGCATGCAAATATGAAAGATCCGATTTATCAGTTTGACATGTTTGCAGACCTTCTAATTTTTGATTTACCTTTGAACCGCCTTCACAAACCATTCAGGAACTGGAGCACAATCCACTTAAGTCCACAGTGACTCTATGAGCACATATTTTTTGGATATTTTGTTCAAGAGAGACATAGAAAAGAATACATACTTAACTTACTTATAATTATGGCTAAGTGTAATAACAAAAAACGGTGTTTTATATTTTTCAGAAAGAAATGAAACTGTATATAAATTGTATTGAATCATGCTCTAACAAAAAACCTATTAGAACAGTTGAGGCACGGTCACATTTGAAACTTCAGCAGAATCCTTTATCTTTGTTATTATTATTTACCTGATTTATTTTGCTTTTTTATGGCTTTATTTAATTTTTTTGTTATTTTTTCTGGCAAAAAATGCAAATGCTCTTGTTGGCGCCGTGTATTGTGGAATGACCGCAGTAATATCTGTCAATGAAGTAATAAAATAAAAGTCCAGGAACTGGCGCTCTTCTGTAATAAATGAACAGAAGAGGGTCCGTTTGGTCACGGATACCAATTCAAAACAACATGGAGTTGAAGTTAAAATAATACCAGTCTTTATCTGTGAGTATTTAATACAATAAATGATTTGTTTATGTCCTCTCCGCAGAAAAAAATACGTTTCTTTCTGTCTGTGCGTGGGTGTACGTACCGCACTTCCCTTCACTGACGCAACAGCAGAACCTGCATGCGTTTGTGCAAAGTCTCGCGAGAGTACGGAGCGTGCCTTCAGAAGGTCAGCTGATCATTTACTACAGTCCGGCATCTGCGGCTGACGCAGAAGCTAGCGCGCCACGCCGCTTTCTATGCTGTGTCACTGGTAAGATCCGCGCCTCGGAACCGCCGGTCGTCTGTCGAACCGAACCTTTTACGTCCTGACGCGTTTTCCCACGACAGCTAGCGCCCGTCGACGTAATATTTCCGGGCTGAGAGGGCAGGAGTTTGACTGCTAACGCGGACGTCTGCTGGATGCTAGTGATGATGGTGAAGAAGGAACATTCTAGAACATCTTCCAGATCCCCATGCTGCCCTGAAATGAACCGTGACTTTGGGTTTCAGTTGATTCTACATCACGCGTGTTTGTGGGATTTCCTGTTCGTGAAGACGTCGTTAGAATGAATGAGGTGTAGCTGAAGCGGCTAGGCCGAACATGCTAGCTCCGGCGTCAGGACGGAGAGCCTCCGGTTCCTGGGTTTGCGTTGGATCCTGATGAGTCTGGTCTTCATCATCTGCTGGAATGGGGTGATGAGGGTGATGAGGGGGGCAGAGGGGTCAGCTGTTGTTTCATTTCTGCATCACGTTTGAAGAGCCTGAAAGTTTCCTGACAGCTAGTGCATCTTCCTGCGCTTTTCTTTGTGTCAGATCTTTAATGTCACATCGCAGAGATCACTATGACGGATGGAGTTTTTAGCAGATATCAGAACAAACAGTGAATACATGTGATTCCTCTTAATGCCGCTCCTTCTCCCACAGAGCGAACCCTCTTCCAGAGATGGCAGACACACAAAGCCCCCCTCCCCAGCTCGGGCCTGTGGTGAGTTGGATATGATACCCCCCCGGCGTCCTCGGATCATCCACTTTTTAAGTTTTCTCTCAGAGTTCCTTGAAGAAATGGATGTGTTGTTGAATTGCAGTTTTTCTACATGTTGAAGCCCTAAACAGGATTGAGTCTGCTGAACCCTTCAACACTGCAGCTCCTGTTAACGGTTGAAAACTTACAGTATGTCAAAGATTTAGTGTTTAAGCGTCACCGGCGCCTACAGGTGTAACGGATCACAAACTCACGGTTCGGATCGTGACACGGGTTTAGGGTCACGGTTCAGGTCCTTTTTCAGATCAGTAAAAAGGGAAAAAAACCATGAAGATAAAAGCTTAAAATTACTTTTTTGAAAAGGTTTACGTGTCGGCCGAACGGTGGCCAGTAATCCGTAACATCCGTTACACCCCTACCGGCAACGCAGGGGTTAAAGGGTTAACAGATATAATAATGAACCGTCTTCTTCCTTGATTTATGTAGTGTTTGAAAGGTACAGCAGCATTTGTATTGTCACCACAGGGATCAAACTCAAACTACTTTAGAAACTAGAGATGTTAAATAAAAAAGAGAAAGGAAGCCAACACATTGGTTCAGATTAGATTGAGTGCAGCTTCGTCCATCAGTGCTGGTGATGATTTTGACCTGCATGTCTTAGTGACAACTGCTTAGATTGTTAACAGCCAAGTTTGTTTTAATTCATTATTCTTCTTCCAACAGCAATTTTTAATGAGCAACAAGCTGGAAACTGCAATGTGGCTTTCTCGTCTCTTCACCGTCTACTGCTCTGTCATGTTCATCCTCCCCGTCCTCGGGTGAGTCCTTTCCGCTCCGCTGTAGAATTCGTCTGTTTTACAAGATATCCAATAATCTGTCGCGTCTGTGTATCGTAGACCCTATGCAGCAGCTAACTTCTATCAGAGAGCTCTGTTGGCCAACGCCCTCACCAGCGCTCTGCGCTTACACCAGAGGCTGCCCCGCTTCCAGCTGAGCCGAGCTTTCCTAGCTCAGGCCCTGCAGGAGGACAGCTGCCATTACCTGCTCTACTCACTCATCCTGGTCAACTCCTACCCCATCACAAGTATCCTTTCATCCCAAAAGCCATTCTGTCAGTGGGTGTCACAGCAATTTTGGAGTTTGACACCCCTGCTTTAAATGGTCCCATGAAGGCATTGAAGGCTTTTCAAAGGATGTGACATCCCTTACATTTCATTGTTATACACTTTTTTGCTTCATTGTTTGTCAAATTTTCTGGCTGTTAAGTTTGCAGTCATAAGCATCAGTTTATGCTAAAATCTTTAGTAAAGTTCTGGGTTTGATCCCAGAACAGGAGCAGGTGCACTGATGTGGTGAGGCTGGCTCACGAGCAGCATGGAAGGAGCTAATACAGCATTATTGTTCTGTCAAATGATCATTCATTTCATGCCAAAATCATGCTATAATATCTAAAACTGATGCACTAAAATAATAATAAACTCTCAGAGGCACGAGCACAGCTCTGTGGAACGGCGTTAGACATGTGGCTGATTGTGGTAGATTACAATGACAACTAGATATATAGCATTACCTGTGATAATGCTAGTGTGAATAATGTAAGCTGAATTTGACCACTGAAGATGCTGAAATTTATAACTAAAAACACTGAAACTGATAGCTGAAGATGCTGAAGCTGATGGTTAGCTAAAATATTAGCTAAATGCCAAATTACCCTCAAAATCTGAAAAAATCCTAAATTAGCCAAAACAGCTAGCATGTAGCTAAAATATTAGCTAAATTCCAAAACACCGTAAAAAACTTTAGTAAATGCCAAAGCTGTCCTAAAAGCTAGCAGAATGTCAATATAACATCTGAATCTACAAAGAAGCTCAAAACCTCAGTAGATGCCTAAACAGCTTTAATATTAGCATTTAAAATATTGGATGAATCTAAATGAGTTTAAAATAAGTGTCATGTTTATAGTTCCACTCTAATGGGATCTGAGTTCTCGTAGCTGCAGTCTGTCGGATTGGTTGCTGGTTGGACTGTGTCAGGTTTGCCCTTTGATTTAGTTCCTAACTGTAAGGAGAGAATGTGACAGCAGGCCAGTAGCAGAAAGGTTTTCCTCTGGAAGCCATACAGTCAGCGCTGCTTTCATGAAGGATGACTTTGAATCTCCTCGAGCCATGGTTTCCATCAGGAGTGGAGGGTAAGCAGCTGATAGAAATCCCAGCATTACAGTTGGAGGCCGTGGCTGCGGTTGGACGTGGAATTCTTCCTGCAGGTTGGGGGTCTCCACATTTCCTTTTTTAAATGAAGGACTTCTACAAAGTAAAGTGACAGCATTAAATCGTCTCCTTTAAAAACCAGGTTCACATTCAGAAAATTAGAAAAGAAAAGTGTTCTGGAGCTTTCAAGTGTGTCTAACTACCAACAATCAGACTCTTTCACTTGAATGGGCCAACATTGTGCCATAAATGAGCTTGATGGAGACAGTCTGGTCTCACCAAAGGTCTGTCTGTCATTACAAAAGCTCCATTTCTCAGTTGATGTTAAACCTTTTGATCCTTAACCCGTTTTCCAGTGAGCATCTTTCCCGTTTTTCTTTTTTCTTTGCTTCATGCAACAACCTACACAAAGAAAGTTCTTGATGTAAGTACGAGTCCGTTACCAGAGGTGTAAATCACATTCAGCTGAATTTTTGTGAATACTAAAGAAGCATTTACTCAGTGTGAACATGGTTTCACTGAAACGTTCCTGCTGTCTTCTCTCTCTCTCTTCTACACTCACAGTCTTTGGGTCCAGGAAGTCTGATGTTCATCAGAAACCTCCTGGAAAAACTGACAGCCAATCAGCAGAACATCCTGAAGTTTATTGCCTGTAATGAGATCTTCTTAATGCCAGCCACAGTTTTCATGCTCTTCAGGTCTGTTCACACATCAGCCCTTTCACTCTGCATCAGTGCTTGGATCAACTGTACTGTCAGTTCAGTGACAGCACAGATCTTGGACGGTGTTATGTGATCAGCCTTCACAACTGCATAGATGATAAGATGACTTCATGTTTTCGTGCGGTTTGGATTGTATTCTATTTAGTGTGACTTCAGACATGCAAAACGCTTCATAAAGATGTTATTTGTGTCTTGTGATTCAGTGGTCAAGGAAGCTTGTTGCTGCCCTTCATTTATTACCGATTCCTCACTCTTCGCTACACATCCAGAAGAAACCCATACTGCCGGTAAGATATCATAACAGCTTTTAAAGTAAAGATGTGCAAAGAGTATGTTCTTTAAAAAAAGAGGTAATAAAACAGTTTGCAGTGCAACAAAGAGAATAAACTCTTGTGAAGTCAAAAGTAGTGTAGCCACAAACGATTATTTTATTAATCGACTACTCTCCGATTATTTTTTCCAAATTTGACCGCTGAAGATGCTAGTGCTGATAACTGAAGATGCTAAAATTGATAGCTAAAAACACTGAAACTGATAGGCAGCTAAAATATTAGTTAAATGCCAAATTAGTCTCAAAACCTGAAAAAAGCCCAAGTTAGTCAAAACAGTTAGCATGCAGCTGAAATATTAGCTAAACACCGAATTAGCCAAAACTGAAAATTTCCTAAATTAGCCAGAACAGTTAGGGTGTAGCAGAAATATTAGCTGAAATCCATATTAGCCTAAAAAACCTGAAAAAAGTCCTAAATTAGCCAAAACAGCTAGCATGTCGCTGGAATATTAGCTAAGGTCCAAAACAACCACAAAATAGAAAAAAACTGAAAAAGTTTAAGTTAGCCGAAACAGCTAGCAATCTAACTGAACTATTAGCTAGACTCCAAATTATCCTAAAAACAAAAAATGCCTAAATTAGCCTAAATATACTGTTGAAATATTATCTAAACTCTGAATTAGCCTAAAAAACTGAAAAAAGCCTAAATTAGTCAAAACAGCTAGCATGTCGCTAAAATATTAGCTAAATTATAAAACAGCCAAAAAAACTAAAAAAGCTTGTTAGCCTAAACAGCTAGCATGTAGTTGAAATAGCTAGACTACAAAATAGCCTAAAAATCCTTATTAAATGCCATAATATTCCCAAAAGCTAGCAGAATGCCATTATAACTTTCAACTTTACCACTCTCTGACTCTCTAAATTAGTCGTCGAATATTTTAATAGCCAATTAGTCGTCGATTAGTCGACTAATCGTGGCAACCCTTGTCAAAATGTAAATAAAATAGTTTTTTTTTCTGCTTCCTTTAGAGACAGACCCATTCCAGACTAGCTTCTTTTACAGGACAGTAAATGCTGATTGAACTCTTTCTCCTCTCCATGCAGAACGTTGTTCACTGAACTCCGAATTCTTCTGGAGCACTTTGTCATGAAGCCTGCCTGCCCCGCCTTCTTTAGGAGGATGTGCCTCAACAGCATCGCCTTCATCAGCCGTCTTGCTCCCACAGGAGTCTGATTTTTACCAACGTCCTGTTAGGTTTTTGTCTTTTATTGTTGCTACTTTATGTCCTGGTTTGTTGTTTGCTGTAGAGTTGGGGCAGATAATGCCATCAGTGGAAGAATCTTCTCTGGATATCAGATTCACAGTCTGAGCTCGATCAAAGATCAGCTCTGATGCTCTCAGTCGCATGAGGATATTTTTCATCTTCTTGCTACAGATGGGAATGTCCAAATATCAGCTGTTTTGTTTGCTCCAATCACTATTTATTCCAAGAAATAGTTTATTTTATAATAAAACATTAACAGTCTGGACTACTTGAATATGTATGTAAACATGATAAATCTTTAATTTCTTTTTCTTTCACATTTGTTTTTTAGTGTTTGTCTTAATGCTTGACTTCCAGTGATTTCCATCAATTCTATTTACTCTTTATTATACAAACAAATGTTTGGCTAATGTTAATGATTTTATCTGAAAACAATCTGCTGTTTTTGAAATAATTTAAGTTGCTCAACTTGTTGGTTTAGGATGTTTATTCAAAATTATTTTTACAAAGCATGCCACCGTTTTTGAATTCTTCCAGAAAACTTGAATTCTTTTCATTTCTGAACGTTCCTAGCTCTCCTCCTCATGCCTACTTTTTTAAACCTGTTAAATGTGCTTTTGCCTACAGACATGCCACATTTTTGTAAAACAAAAATGAAGTTATCTCTTTAATAAACCAGAAGAAATCTAAGTTAAAACACATTCTAGTGGTTAGTGGTGATGCTTCTTTGTCAGAGCAGTAAGTGACCATCGTCCTAGATCAGATGGATGCCAGAAAAAAAAGAACATTCCTGCAGCAAATCAACTCGATTCTTTTGTTTTCACATGCAGTGCAATGACTGAAATGACTAACAATCCATAAACTGGTAGATTTTGTTATTTGTGTTATCCAAAATCTTAAAGCCCCCCTTTTCATTTTTGATTTTTAAAGGAGATCCTTAAAGCAGATTATTTTTCTGACAGGGAACTTTTACAGTTTATTTGAATAAATTACATCATATGAATGTGGAAATTGTTTTCTGCTTTGAAAAGTTCTCTAGAATAAACTAGAGAATAAAGGAAAACTGATCATTCTCGAAGAGCTTTAGCATGAACTCTTTTCTTTAAAAATAATGTTGGTCAAACTTTTTGCTTGATTTCAGGAAGCTGATGCATTCCGTTCCACTGAGGCATGGATTATTGCTTTTCTCACTTGTAGTATCGATTGGACTGGTTGACCTCGAGCCGTTCTTCTGTTAGAGATGAGACTTAAAATAGGTGCTTCCCTCACATCTTTCTCTGTGCACGCTCCCTCATTTTTTATGTTTGTGCTTTAATGTCTCTGAACCCAACAAGACGGCAAACATGAATCCTGGTTTAATCATTTTTTTTTTAATATTCATTTTATTTCATCTGGGTGTGTCCATAACCTTGTGCTATCCAAGAAAAGCACAATTGTTTTTGTTCACAGGTGGAGGGGGTCATTTTAAAAACTCATACCCTCCTCTGGAAGAGTCCCTGACAGACATCCATGGTCTCACAGCGAGAAGGCCCCGGTTCAAATCCCGGCTGGGACCTTTCTGTGTGGAGTTTGCATGTTCTCCCCGTGCATGCGTGGGTTTTCCAAAAACATGCTTCATAGGTTAATTGGTGACTCTAAATTGCCCCTAGGTGTGAATGTGCGAGTGGATGTGTGTGTGATTGAGGCCCTGCGACAGACTGGAGACCTGTCCAGGGTGAACCCCGCCTTCGCCCATCAGTAGCCGGGATAGGCTCCGGCACCCCGCGACCCCGAAAGGGAATAAGCGAATAAGAAGATGGATGGATGGACAGAACTGGCAGACCTCACAGAACGGGGGAGAGGATTCCAGAGCTTGGGACCAGCAACTGAAAAGGCTCTGTCTCCTCTGGTCTCAAGACGAGTCCTGGGAACCATTAGAAACATCTGATCTTCAGATCTGAGGACTCGATGTCGACAATAAAAATGTAAACGTTCAGAAAGATATTGAGGTGCCAGAGCATTCAGATATTTAAAATCCAGAAGTACATTTTTAAAAACAATCCTAAAAGACACAGGCAGCCAGTGAAGTGAACAAGCAAGCAAGCAAGTTTATTTATAAAGCACAATTCCTACCCAAGGCAATTCAAAGTGCTGTACAAAAATAATTAAAAAAAATCACAAAAGGAAACAAAAATCTATTGATAAAACACAAGTAAAATCATAAAAGTCAACAAGATTAGAATTCAGAAATTTAAAA
>NC_050513.1:21369780-21403237 GCF_002922805.2 Oryzias melastigma
GAGTGATGTGCTCACACCGTCTAGTCCCCGTTGGCAGGCGAGCAGCTGAATTTTGGACCAGCTGGAGAGAGCGGAGCAGAGACTGGTCAATGCCAGTGTACAAGGAGTTGTTGTAGTTCAGTCTGGAAAAAATTAATGCATGGATCACTTGTTCCAATGCATGAGGAGGAAGAAAAGGCTCAACTTTACTGATTAGCCTCAAGTGATAAAAGCTGGACTGGACTACTGCACTGACCTGCTTGTCAAATTTAAAATGCCTGTCAAGATTTACCCCAAGATTTCTGATAAAAGGAGCGTCTGAAGGGTTCAGGGGGCCAACAGCACTGCAGCAACCTGTCAGCTGGTCGGTTTTACCAAAGACAAAAACCTCTGTCTTGCTTTCATTAAGGCAGAGGAAGTTCAGTTCCATCCATGATTTTATGTCTGCTAGGCATCTTTGTAGATTGTCCAGACATCTTTTAACTCATCCCGCCCTCCTGTGACACGGGCTGAAGATACTTGATTTTTGACATCTTTCCTTTCCTGTACCCTCATGTGTCTTTTTCTGGGCGATAAAGCGCCGTCCAGCGGCTGCTGCCCACCACATGAATTCCCCCCCCCGGGGATTAATAAAGTATATTTGATAGATTTGATTGATCCAGCTCCACTAGATTTTAAGGGCAGGTAGATCTGGACGTCATCTGCGTAGCAGTGGAACGAGACATTATGTTTTCTGAAAATGGACCCCACACTCTAAAAACACTTGGGTTATTTCTTTATTCTTTGATTATTCATGTTGGGTTATAATTCTGGGTTACCTTTTTGGAGGGTTACTCATTTACTCATTATTTAAGGTTTAAAATGATTTATTTTAGAATAATATTTCTGCCTGTTTTTATTCATAGTAATGTTAAAAAATTATGTTTCCAAAGTTTTAAAAATGTAGTTTTAGTGTGTTCAATACACACTATGCACACTTATCCTGTTCTAGGCCCCTGTGCGGTTGAGTTTGACACCCCTGGGTTAATGTGTCTTCCAGGAAGGTAGAAAAGTGCTTTATAAGCAGACGCCATTTACCACCATAAATCAGACGATGTCTTGGAGTGTTTACAAAGGCTGAGTGAATCAACAACAGAAACATAAATAGAAACAAATGGGAAGTTTTCAGTGCATCTTATTGTTTTTATTTTTGGTTCCTTATCTAGTTTGAATTCCTTTCAAAATATTCTATATGTTGGGTCTTCGTGTATTTATAACTGTATTTGCTAAATTTAGTGAGACAGAAAATTGTCTTTTGAAGTGTGTGGAAGAAGTTCAATAGTGTTCCTGTCAGCCAATCAGCTTTCAGATTCATTCTCTTCCTCCTTTGCTTTCATCCAATAGAATCACGTCTTCCAACAGACCGTAGCTTGGTTGCCATGGTTACCGCCAGAGCCTCTATGCTGTATACAGTCGATGGTAACATCCGGCAGACTCCGGAGTCTGTCAGCCAGATGGACGTGACCCCGGAACTCTCCCGGTCTGCATGAGCCCTTCAGACCGCTGCTCGGTCCGCCCGTCCGTCCATCGGTAGGTAGTGAAGAGCGCGAGCTCTGGAGAAACGACAGCTGGCGGGGAATTAATCGCGTTAGCCAATTAGCTTGCTAGCTAACGTTAGCACATGTAAATAATCCCCTGCTCCAAACTAATCCGCAAACGTAACCTTTGCTTTCGCTCCCCTCGATTTTCTTGAGGTGAAACGGAACCAGGTCACAAGGAAGAACCGGAGAGTCTGTGGGTTTTTCTGAGGAAGATGGAGCTCCACCTCAACAGAGTCGATTATGTTCAGGTAACGGCGCTGACCGGAATTGGATGGACCTGAGGCATCGTCAGTGAAGCTTAAACACAAACTCGTTAACATACTGTAACTGTTCAACCATTCACAGCGGATCCGGCCCTCCAGATCATTTTATGTTATTGTTATTAATGCCCTGATGTTTTTTTGTATTTTATTTTGAAGTTAATACTAGCTAATATTTCAGTTACATGCTAGCTGTTTTGAATAACCTCAGTTTTTTTAATTTGGCATTTGGCTCATCTTTCAGCTTCAGCCTTTCATCTATCAATTTCAGCATCTTCAACAGCCAAATTCAGCTTACAGCATTCACACTAGCATTATTGCAGGTAATGCTACATATCTAGTTCATAATTATGTTAAAACGTTATTGTTTCTAAGTTTTAAACACTTTGTTTTAGTGTTTGATAAATGTTTGTCCTGTTCAGCCCGCGATATACGGTATCATTTTGGATTTTGGCCCCCTGTGGGATTGAGTTTCACACCCTCGATTTACACAATCAACATAATTCCAGCAGATTCTGAAGGAAAATCCCATTAAATCAAAGCAAATAAACTCTGGAGTTCTGGTGTTAAAGGGTTCATGTTGGCTTCTGCATTTAAAGCTGCTGATGATTGTAAATCTAAACTGTGATGTTGTTTCCCCTTCAGGTTGGGGTGACATCTCAAAAATCTATGAGACTTCTTCCAGCTTTGGGGAAGAAAGCAACTCAAAAGGTAGAGCTTGTGTCAAAGAGCATTTCTACTCATTTGCAGACTCGTTGGTTATCTCCACGCTGAGGCTCCAGGCTCACATGTGGCTCTTGGTTCTCCATAGTGGCTCTCTGGCTGAAGTAAATTTAATGATTGAGGCCCTGAAGTTACTTAGTTAATGTTTATGGCTGAGGTGTTTGTAGAACACCCCTGCTGACATCACACTAAGTCTACTGTACTCTACTATTACTCTATGACTTTGCACAGATTTTAAACACTATCAAAACTTCTTTTTCTGTGTTTAAGGCACATATTTTATGCTGTACAACAATATTTAATGACTTTACAAAAGAAGCAAAGAACATATATATGTTTAATATACTATTTCTATTGAATCATGAAGCAATACCAGGATAACAGCAGTAGTAATAAGGGGAAAAGATGACAGTCAACCCTAGTAGTCCTAAGAAACAACAAGAGAAAATCCCATCCATCATGTGAGATAAGTCAATGTGGAACAGGAAGTCTTTTATTTTGAAAGGAAGTCATATGACCATCTGTCAAAAAAAAAGTGCTTTTTTGTGGATTCCTGTTTTTATTCCTACAAAAGAAGAAATATACTTTAAATCAAAAGTAACAGTTTCAAAGGGTGAAATGTGCTGTTGCAGCTCTAACCTGGTTTTGATCAGTGAGAAACTGGCCCGAATGGCTCTTTAGTGTAAACGCTTGAAGAACCCTGTTTTAGATGCTACATCTGGTTGGAAAAGAGTTTGTCGTTACTATGGATGAGAGTATTGCTGGTGGAATTTAAGTAACATCTGATGTTTTAGTAACATGGTCACTGATGTGTGATTTGACTCGTGAAGGACGTTTGTGTTGCAGGTGGCCATTGCTGATCATGATGGTATCCTGACATGTTTTGGGATGAAGAAGGGAGAGGCAGTGGTGAGTTTGAATTTCACTGACATTCACTTCTTGAGAAGAAAGTGTCCTGCTGTCAAGTAATGTGCCTCCCATCTCAGCCTGTGTTCAAAACACTCCCGGGCCAGAAGATCTCCAGAATGGACCTTGGAGGAGCTCCTGGGACTCCTCAGGAGAAGATCTTTGTCTGCTCGGGCTCTCAAGTCCGAGGGTACACCAAGAAAGGGAAACAGTTCCTCACCTTTGAAGCCAATCTAACTGAAAGTATCAATGCCATGTAAGAAACCCTCCGAGTATTATTATTATTTTGCTCCAGTTGATGAATTGTTCAGAATCGTGATAGTGGACTGTGAGCTTCAGTGATGCTGAAAATGTTCTGTTCCAGGTATGTCTCAGGCGCTGACCTTTTCGTATGTGCAAGTTACATTTACAACCACTACTGTGACTGCAAGGATCAGGACTACTTCCTGTCTGGAGACAAAATCAATGATATCACTTGTGTGTCCTCTGAGAAGCTCCCTCACCTCACTCCAGTCCTGGCTTGCCAAGATCGAGTTCTGAGGGTCTTGCAGGTAAGTTGAGCTGGTGTTGCTTCATTTTTTTCCTTTCAGTGAGTGGATCTCCTTCGGTCAGTTGGATGAAGCTCAATTTCTATCATTTTATTTGCATGTGACTGAAGGGCTCCACACTTGCCTATGATATTGAAGTCCCTGGTCCTCCATCTGTGCTGGAACTTTACAATAAAGATGCAGGCTAGTCACTTTGTTTGTCAGCTGAGTATCCAAAGAATATGATGACTTCAATCAGCTTTGCCATTCCATCTATTTTCTCTCAGGAGAGGAAGTCCTTTATGGAACGACAGATGGAAGACTAGGACTGGTTCAGATCGGTGAGCACTCTGCTGTGGCCAAGTGGGAAATTGATAATGACAAGAAAAAAGGAGGTAACTTGCTTTTGGATTGGTACAAACTATTGTAAATCATCAAGCTTCTTGAATTTCAGACACATTTCCAAGTGTAGATCAACAGAACAGGAATCCGCGTTTTCTTTCCTGTCAGGGATTCTCTGCGTTGACACGTTTGACATCATCGGAGACGGAGTGAATGACGTCCTGGTGGGCAGAGATGATGGCACGGTGCAGGTTTATGGCTTTGACAGTGCCAACGAGCCCACCTTACGATTTGAGCACGTACGTGCTTACCTGGAGAAATGACAATTATACATTCTTCTTTTGTTTTATTCATCTTTCTTTTTGATTTTAATTAACAGTTTGTATTTATGAACAGAATCTATTCTGCCAAGACTGCACAACTCTCTTCAGTTCAGATCAATTTATTTGTGAAGCATAAATTCATAACTTTAGTTGTCTGACTGTACAAAGAGCAAACAAGGGAAACTCTTGGATTTAAACTTGACATAAATGTAGTAATTGTTTCTCCTGATCAGAATGTCATGACCTTTGCTGAAGGGGAGAGCTTTCCTGTCTTCCTGGTCACAGGTTTTGTCTGAGAGTGTGACCTCCATCCAGGGAGGCTGTGTGGGGAGAGAGTCTTATGATGAGATCGTCACTGCAACTTATACAGGTTAGTAGAGATGTTTTCCCCAAACCTGACAAGGGGTTCCTCCACTGTCAGTTTCTCTAACCTCACAAAACATTCAGAATTCACAGGTTTTATTCCCTGTTAGTTGACAGAGGGCCACTGTAATGAAATGTGGAATCCTCTTCCAGGATGGGTGACTGGTCTGACCACGGAATCGCAAAAAACTGAGGCTGGTGCTGGAGAGGAGTTCAGGATGAGCAAAGAGACACAGTCTAAAGTGGAAGCACTGAGGTATGAGTTATCTAAAGCAGCAGCTGACCGGCAGTCCCTCCCGGGGGGGAGCCCCGCCCTTGCCTGACAGTAGCTGGGATAGGCTCCAGCAACATGTCAGCCTGAAAGGAATAAAGGGCTTCTGGAAAATGAAGGATGGTTGGCAGATGAAGTCGGATGTGGAATGGTATCTGTCCTCCTTTCAGAGCGGAGCTGGAGCAGCTGCAGGGGAAAGTCCTGCAGGGACGGGAGCAGTACCAGCAGACCACTCAGTCCAGCACAGCCGTCTCTGCTGTCCCTGTTTTCAACATCAATGACAAGTTCACTCTCTGCCAGGACGATGCCAGCTACAGCCTCCTGGAGGTCCAGACTGCCATTGATAATCTGCTGCTTCAGGTAAGCAGAAGATCAGTGGCTCTGAAAGTGATTACATAGAAAAACCTGCAGGGTGTAACTTTCAGCTTCCTCCCAGAGTGATGTTCCCATTGATCTGCTGGATGTGGACAAGAACTCTGCAGTTGTCAGTTTCAGTGAATGTGACCCAGAGGTGAGCTAAATGAGCTGCCTGCAGAAAGGCCACTAATCTGCTTTTAATTCTTTAATTGATTCTTTCAACTCCTTCTGCAGCAACCCAATGGTAACTTTCTCCTGGCCACATACAGATGTCAGGCCAACACTACCAGACTGGAGCTGAAGGTAAGCAGTAGAGCTGGGGGATTGCTGTGAGACTTCATGACACCTTATGAACTCTAAACATCTGTTTCTATCAGACTGCTTGACTATAGCTGGTTGTGTTGGTTTGTGGACTGGCTCTTTTTAGCTGAACTATCCCCGTGCAGTTTGCTAAAACATCTGTTTCCTTGTGCTGGTGTTTATAGTGGTTATTTCTGAAATCAACTGTTTTTAAGGTGAGATCTATTGAGGGACAGTATGGGACCCTGCAGGCTTACATTACCCCCAGGCTGCAACCCAAGACCTGTCAGGTCCGCCAGTACCAGATCAAGCCGCTGTCCCTTCACCAGAGGACCCACAGCATCGACCCGACCAGGTGACTGTCTGTGAGGATGGTTTTGTAGAAGAAACAAAGTATGCAGAGTGAAATGTGGTTTATAAATGTTAACTTACAGAGGTGTTTTTCAGGTCAACATTCATAAATATCTACACTGCTCACAAAAATTAAAGGAACACTTTTTTTATTGAGTCTGACGTGAATTAGAAAACAATTAGAAAACCCTCCAAACAGGACTGGTGTTACATGTGGAGGTCATTTCAAGTTTCTCCCTCTTGATCTTTTTTGGCTGGTTTTCCACTCGTGCTGATTTTGGCTTGATAATTATCTCTACTGGCAGTATGAGGAGATTCCTTAACCCTACAGAAGTTGAACAGGTTGTCCAACTTCTCCAGGATGGCACATCCACACGTGCTGCAGCAAGAAGGTTTAATGTGTCTCCCAGCACAATCTCCAGAACATGGAGGAGATTTCAGGAGACTGGTGGTTATTCTGGGAGAGCTGGACAGGGCCGTAGAAGGTCCTCAACCCCTCAGCAGGACCCATACCTGCTCCTTTGTGCAAGGCGGAACAGGCTGAGCACTGCTCGTGCCCTACAGAATGACCTCCAGAGGGCCACTGGTGTGAATGTCTCTACCCAAACAATCAGGAACAGACTTCATGAAGGTGGCCTGAGGGCCCCACATCCTCTGATTTTATGGTGTCTACACAGTTGAGCCTCTGTAGGCTGAAAACTTTTATTTCCATTAAAAGACTTGACATCCTTTTATACCTAAGACACTGCCCTGTCATTATTTGTATAGATATCCAACTTCATATTGAGATCTGATGGATCTAATGTGTTTCTTTAAAATGCTCCTTTCATTTTTGTGAGCAGTATATTTTATTCCTACCATACTGTAGGTCTGCGCTGTGCTCAGACCTTTATTAGGTCGGTTGTTGTTGCCGTGTGGTGCTCTTACTTCTACATATGTTTGGCAACACTGTTTCAGTCCAGTGACGTTGTCAAGGAGTTTAGATAAAAGCATTAATGCAGAACGCATGTCACTCAGTCGGCCTGTTTTTGTTTCTTTGTCTTATCCAGACCCATGAACCGTCTCAGCCTGGTGGGGCAGTTCAGTTTTGCAGAGATCCACTCCTGGGTGGTTTTCTGCTTGCCTGAGGTGCCTGATAAGACCCCCGCTGAAGACAGCATCACCTTCTATTTTCACAATACTTTTCTGGGCACACAGCTTGAAGCCACCTACTGGTAAATGTACTATAAACTCCCACGTTCTACACAATTCATGAAGGAAGAAAAGTTTTCTTTACAATCCTGTTTTAATATTGTGATTTTTACATAAACATTTCAGCTGAGCTTCACCTTCAAATGTCAGTAGCATCTGTGCTGTCAATCCTTTCTTTCAGCAAAGGCACGGCCCACTTCCATTCCGACAACATCTCCACTATTTCTATTCTAAGTGATGTTCTCTCTAAAGAAGCAACCAAAAAGAAGATCAATCTCAACATTTCCTACGGTTGGTGCATCACTTGTGTGTTCAGACATGCTTTTGCTAGACTGTAAAGCCAAGAAAAGAATTTGAAAGATGAATTTTTCTTTCAGATATCAATGATGACTCTGTGAGCCACACACTCAGAATGATTCATCCAAAGTTGGAGTTCCAGCTGCTGTTGGCTAAAAAGGTCCAGCTGGTTGACGCTCTGAGAGTAAGCGGTTGTTATGTTCCTCTGCACACACCAATGACAGATTCACTTCAGATGTCAGACTGTAAACAGTACAGTGCATCTGCAACTACAGAGGAGGAAAAGGGTATTTGATTCAGTCATGATTTTGTAGGTTTGAACTAGGGCTGCCACGATTATTCGATTAGTCGCGACTACGTCGACTATTAGAATAGTCGACAACTATTTTGGTCGTCGAAGCGTCGTTTTTTGTTTGTTTTCCTTGTTTTGATCTCAAAACTACGGTGCGCGCTTTCTAATGCCGGGTCTGCCATTCTCTTCACACATTAGCAGTGGTGCTAATGCGGTTAGCAGTGATGTTAATGGGTAGGCTGGAGTATCAACAAAAATACAACAACACGCTAACGGAACTCGAAAATGTGGGAAACAAGAAAAATAAAAGAGGAAAATTGTCCAATGTCATTTCTTTAAGGCAGAACTTGTGTTCCACGAGATGACTATGGCGGTGCATGAAGATGAAGCATGTTGAGACTGAGTTTGATCACGTTGAACAGAGAGCCTCGTCTAGCTATGCTAACATCGGCGCTAACACAGCTAGCTCTGCTGCGGCAGTTTTCCGGGTTTAAATGGATCGTGTTCGGCTGTCATTAATGTGCTGTTTGGAGATGAACCAGAAGATCTGCAGCAGATCCATGTCTACGGCGCTTCTGTCTGCATGGTGAACGTTTCATAATCTGCGCTCTTCTAACCAAACGCAGCGAGGACGGCGCGGGTTATGAGTTTAGACTGGAAATAAACCGCTCGTCCAAGGCTTCATTCATATTCTGTGCCGCAATCTCGTCATTCGGTTCGAAGAGCGGATTATGAAACATTCACCACGCAGACAGAGAGGCTGTGTGTCGGTACGGATCTGCCGCGGAGTTGTGGAGCGATGTGCGAGTCCCAGAAGTGAAGTAGCTCGTCTAAAAGTCCAGAGATAAGTTTACAAGTGTAGCATTACATTAGCGGAATAAGCATACGATTAAATTTAACTTAAAGTCACAAAAACGACAACAAACAGCAAAGCAACCACTACATTAAAGAAGTAGCACAGATTTAAGGGCAGTCCACCAAACTGAAAAATATGATTACATTTTGTTCTGCACATGTGCAGTAGATGTAGGTAGTGAAATAATGAAAGAACTGATGTACATTCTAACATCCCCTGCTATTCTCCCTTTTTGAAAATATACATTTACACTTTTTTAAAGATGTAATGTCTTAAAGCTCTTTGTTTATCTGGGCATCCTGAGGTTTTGTATGTATAGGAATATCTTGAGTTCAAAGACTTCATTAGTGTTTTGCTTAAATGGGCCCCAGTGAGCAAATATTTTGAGTGTGTTTATATCTACTAATAGCTTTTGAAATACTTTACACATGTTTTATTAAATATACATATTAAAGCTTTAAAAAATACTTGCAGGCTTTTATTAAGTTTTCTGTAGTTGATTCAGATGATCTCATTTGATTTAAGTTTCGTCTTAATGCCGGAAACAAATTAAGGAGAAAACCTGCATGATTCATTAAAGGCTTAATAAACTATTGTCTTTATTTTTAGTTAGCATATAGCTTATACACTTCAAGTTTAAAGCTAATTATGGTTAAGATGAGTGTTTTACATCCAGTCGCCGGACGAACCGATTAGTCGACTAATCGAAAAAAATAATCGGAGATTAGTCGACTATTGAAATAATCCTTTGTGGCAGCCCTAATTTGAACAGAGAAAAAGAAATAGACATTCTGTCATCTTAATGAGAGATTCATTTGAACAGAGAGAGATAGAAAATCAAGAAATAAATGTATTTGCATGCATTGAGGGTAAAAAGTAGGTCTGTGGTTCATTGCTTCGGTGGCGATCCGATTCGATTCACGTATCAAATCACGATTCTAACTTTTTAATATGTTTATTACAATGTGTATGTCTATTTACTGGATGGATGAAAATTGAAATTATTTGTATTTAATCATCATTTATACATTTATTTAGAACAGGAGATCAGAATGAACAAAACTGATAAAAAAAACACAAAGATTCAGATGGAAAGACATTTTGTTTGTCATTTTAAACTTTTTTTTTAATCAATCTTCTGGTTCAGCAGTAACATAAACAACATAAACATGATAAAAATCACTGCTGTTTTGGATCATTTAACAGCAAAACCTGAAAATGTTCTCCACAGTTTTCTATCTTCAAAGTTCTTTAATATTTTATGTTCTAATTATCACATATTGGTGCAGAGCTCCTATGAAAAGTCTTTTTTTCGCAGCAGAATCAGCTGATTCACTTTGATGACATCCGCCTTTCAGCAGCGCGAGGCTGTTTCTTCAGAATAAGATGGAGTTTCGTTAATTGCGTCAAATGTTGAAGAGTTATCATAATCAAAAGAATGTAAACAGTGGAGCTAATGCTCTGATGTTAAACCTAATTCATTGTTTCAGAAGTTATGCCTGTGAGCGGAACTTCAGTTTCAGTTTCTGAACAGAAAAAAGCTCTCGCTAGTTTTACTTTGAAAACCGGAAGCTTCATCGTCACGAAGGTGTGTTTACTTCCGTTGGCGGTACCGCGGCTCTTTGTTTTAGTTCGTAAACTTAAAATCCTACATTAATCTGCCTTTCAGATCAAAAATACATCGTCCCCAATTGATATTTTGATCATATTTTACTAAAATTGACTACATTTATAAAGATCGTGAATCAACCATCTTGAATGTCGCGAATATCCGTACTCAAATTTTCGGGAGCAGATCGCGAATACCCGAGCACCCGGATACTCAATAAACCCCTTGTAAAAAGTATATAAAATGACAATATACATAATGATGATGTATATGGTTCCTACAATAAAGGATGTTTTATTTCTATTTTCTGGAGCATTTACATGAAAATCTACAATGAGCCTGCAGGAAAACCCCAGCAGCTCCTTCTTTGTAAAGCTTTGATGTTCAGCTTCTGTATATTCACTCCACCCACATCTCTTCTTTGATTGTCAGGAGCTTCAGGTTCATGAGGGGAACGCCAATTTTCTGATTCCAGAGTATCGAAGCATCTTGGATGAATCTGCCAATCTTCTTGAGGAATACAAGAAGCAACCAGCACATCTGGAGAGGCTTTATGGTGCGCTGCAGAAGTCATATTTAACTCAAATGTAGCTGATCCTCTGACGTTCATTTCTATTTTAAATATTTGCTTTTCCTGTAGGAATGATCACCGACCTCTTCATTGACAAATTCAAGTTCAAAGGCCAGAATGTGAAAACAAAGGTGTCCTCTCTGCTGGAGATTCTGGACAACTATGATCTAAATTCTCTGTTAGAATTTTTCCAAGATGTTTGAAGTCAAATGAAATAAAATCCATTCATCTCTGTTCTGCTCCTGCATTGTTAGATGCTGTGTCTTTATGGAATGCCAGTTATAGTTGATGTCATGATGCCATGCTGTTTTCAGAAGCAGTCGCTTTTACACCGGCAATTCTTTATGCCTAAACTGAGACGTTATACTTTCCTCCAGGTAGTTTCCAAAATGATACAGACTTATTTATCAAGAACATTTCACAGGTTCATAGACATAAATAAAACTAAATGAACCACATTTTTATATGAACATTTATTCAAGCATTTTATGTCAAATGAAAAGGTAACAGTGAGAAGGTGTCATGATTTGTTCAACACTTTAACACCTGAGGTGTCACCGGTGACACTTAATCACAAAATCTTTAACACATTTTCCTCATTCAAAATCTAATTACATTGATCGTGTGTATGGTTGAAAAGTTATAGTAAATCAGAGAACATAAATACTGGAGCCCCGGCGTTAAAGGGTTAAGATGCAGACCATATTAAATTGTGTAAAAACGATTTGTCCTGTTTCTCACTGTTCAATTCCCATTTATCAATATTCTTCACCATATTCTTCTTTAGGGGCTGCACGGTGCCGCAGTGGTTAGCGCTCTTGCCTCACAGCGAGAAGGCCCCAGTTCAAATCCCGGCTGGGACCTTTCTGTGTGGAGTTTGCATGTTCTCCCCGTGCATGCGTGGGTTTTCACCGGGGACTCCGGCTTCCTCCCACCGTCCAAAAACATGCTTCATAGGTTAATTGGTGACTCTAAATTGCCCCTAGGTGTGAATGTGAGAGTGTATGTGTGTGATTGAGGCCCTGAGACAGACTGGCGACCTGTCCAGGGTGTACCCCGCCTTCGCCCATCAGCAGCCGGGATAGGCTCCGGCACCCCCACGACCCCGAAAGGGACGAAGCGGTCAAGAAGATGAATGGATGGATGGATATTCTTCTTTATTATTATTGTTATAAATAAACCTGATAACCAACAGACTTTATGTGAACCAGCTAATACAGTTCATTACATTCATATTCAAATGAATCCTGATCCACTACAGACAAATGTGCTCAACATTAACAACTGAATCTGATCCAGACAATTCAGAAAGTGTAGTTTTATTTCAGTTTAGTAAACAAAAAGGAAAAAAAAACACACAAGAGTTTGAGACAGCTACAAGGAATCTATATTGGGAGTTTCTTCGTTTTTAACCCTAGAGAACTATCACCGGGGGATTTTCACCCAAGCAAAAGCATTGACATGATATGTAGTATTTTTCTGAGAGCGGTGGGTCTCTGTGTGCAGTTTTACATGCCCCGGACTGGGTGGATTAAAGACCATTCTCCAGTATCATTATTTTATTTTAGAATTTTTTTCTTCTCATTTTTAAAGTAATTTTCAAGCATATGTGTAGGATATTCCTATGTTTTTATTTTATTTTTTTTCCTTTGTCTTACATAAAGTTCAAAATGAAAGAAAACTACTGTAATTTATCATGTGTATTTTAAACTATGTTTTTATGACAAATACTGTTTATTAGGTAAAAATTACCTGGCAAGAGTGATGGTGTAACTTTTATAGGATTAAACTAAGGCATTGTTGAAGCCATTTTAGTTTGTGGACAGCTCTAACACCAGAGGACTGTCGTCCCTCTGGGCTCAGCAGACTCTTTGTCCTGCAGACTCTCGGTTCTAACCGGTTTTCAATTTGCAATCAAGACATTTGAGCCATCGCGGCTCCAGTAGTTTTATGGCGTCATCATCTGTAAGCTCTGTGATTGGCTCGTTCAATCCTCGCGGGCTACTTGAACTGAGAGAAAGCAGGTTCCGTTTCTCCATGGCTGTGTTGTAGTTGTTCGTGTTCCGCTCGGTTCGGTTCGGTTCGGTTGTGGTTGATCGAAGATGGACTCGTAGCTAGTTTTCGTCCCGCGGATTGTGATCAGTCTCCCGCCACAGCTCTCGTTGCCATCTCAACTGTTTTGTTTTAGTTTCTTAAAGTTTCTCCAGCCGAACTTCAGCAACTGCTGCTCTAGCAGTCGGAACCCGAACCTTCGGCCGAACTCCTCTCTCCTACGACAGCGGGTTCCTGCAGCGGAGCGGTGAGCATGTCTGCAGCCGGCAGGAGCGCGGCCCCCGGCCTCCACAACCAGGAGAACATGCTGTCCAGGCTGAGAGGCGCCATCAAAGCCCGGCCTGCAGCCAACGAGAACCAGGAGAACCTTCCCCCCAAACAGGCCGCCGGCAGAACCGTCTTGGGAGCTCTACAGAACAAGCAGCGGAACCAAACCCAGAACCTCCGCGGCGGGAAGCAGGTACCGCGCTGCCCGGCCTGCTCCGCGGCGGGAGCCACGCTGGGTAATCCGGCTGTGGCTGCTCCCTCCCGGTGATCACGAGACCTTCAGAGCGACTAGATAACATTTCTCCTCAAATCTGCTTCTTAAGATGCTGCTGCTGGTTCCGTCTGTGCGCCATTTTGGCTTCACTCCTTATTTACTCACCAGCAGTTCGTTCCAGTGTAGAACTGGTTTGTGTAGAACCATCTGAGTGTTACCACTGTGTTCTGAACTCCAACTGCTCTCTTGCTTGTGTTTATGGGCCTGTTTCATCTGAACTCTGTTCTGTTTTGTCCTGCAGGAGTGTGCACAGCCCTCATCCTCTAAAGCTGAGGATTTTGGGAAAAACTTCTTTGAAAAGCCGCCTGCCAAGCAGCCGGCCTTCCAGATCCACGTGGATGAACCTGATGGAGCCTGCACCAAGAAACCTGTGGCTGAGGCGGTCAGAGCCAAGGCCGCAGTCCAACGCTCTCCTGTGGCCGTCTGCAGCGCCGTGACGTGCCGACAGCCTCTGGCGGCCATCAATGTCCCGTCAGTTTTGGATGCCAGCTTTGGTGAGTTGCTGTATAATGTATGTAACTTAAGTGTCAAAGTGACGCGCTGCAATCTGAGCACTAAACCCGGCTTTCAGATTCTCCCATGGACATGTCATTAGTCGAGGCAGACGAGAAACAAGTTAATGTCAACGAAGTCCCGGAATATGCAACGGAAATTCATTCGTACCTGAGGGAAATGGAGGTGAGAAGCTCTCTTTTCTTCTTTGTTCCTCTTGAAACATTTCTGCTGTGACAATCTGCCATTTTCTTGTTTCAGGTGAAAACCAGACCAAAGGCAGGCTACATGAAGAAGCAGCCGGACATCACAAACAGCATGAGGGCTATTCTGGTAGACTGGCTGGTGGAGGTTGGAGAAGAGTACAAGCTCCACAATGAAACACTTTATCTGGCAGTGAACTACATCGATCGCTTCCTCTCATCGATGTCTGTCCTGAGGGGCAAACTCCAGCTTGTTGGGACTGCTGCCATGCTGCTGGCTTCGTATGTGCCGATTACTCCCGCCCCATGAAACGGGAATTCTTGTTCAGTTTGAAAAGGTGTGATGACTTTTTGTGTGCAGGAAATTCGAAGAGATTTACCCTCCTGAGGTGGCAGAGTTCGTCTACATCACAGATGACACTTACACCAAGAAGCAAGTGTTGAGAATGGAGCATCTAGTGCTCAAAGTGCTCTCATTTGATCTGGCTGCACCAACAATAAACCAGTTTCTTACTCAGTACTTCTGCCACCACACGGTCAACAAACAGGTGGAAAGCTTGGCAATGGTGAGTGTTTGTTTGTTCTGTTTTGGTTTACTGAACATGCACTGAAAGTGCAGCTTGATCTGTCCTCAGTACCTCGGGGAGTTGAGTTTGGTAGATTCGGACCCCTTCTTGAAATACCTGCCATCTCAGACGGCGGCTGCAGCCTACATCCTCGCCAACAACACGGTGACCGGAGCTTCCTGGGTGAGGAGTTTTTACTCGACAGAGCAATGTGTCATTTTCCTCACACTTGAGTTGAGAAATATTCCTCCTAGCAATGACAACTTGGCTTTCTTCCACACTTGACTTTATTTTTTACCTCTTATGGGTTGTATGGTTGTTCTGTCATAAATGTTTGTGGAAATACAAATTTGGTTCATGCTGACGTTTGTCTGGTCTGCTCCTAGCCTAAATCCTTGGCAGAGATGACGGGCTACATGCTGGCAGATCTGATGCCATGCATAGAAGACCTCCACAAGATGTACCTGAACGCCACTCAGCACGCCCAGCAGTCTGTCCGTGAGAAGTACAAGTCCTCCAAGTGAGTCATACCTCATAGTAATTATGGATATTTGTCAAATCACCTCAAACACAGTCTGGCTGTTGGGTCCCAACTGGTCCACATGCTTGCATCCCAAACCCTCAAAATTAA
The DNA here is from genome assembly GCF_002922805.2 of Oryzias melastigma. Classification (NCBI taxonomy): domain Eukaryota; kingdom Metazoa; phylum Chordata; class Actinopteri; order Beloniformes; family Adrianichthyidae; genus Oryzias; species Oryzias melastigma. Next base: position 21,385,364 of record NC_050513.1, read on the forward strand.
TGACTAAAAGGGCTCGGTGTTGCTCTAAATGTGACTTTCAGGTTTAAGGTGACATAAGGCTGAAAAGCTGCATGTAAACAGTTTGCTCCAGAATCCAGCGACTCACATTTTATGGTTGAAGCTACACTCATTTGGCCCGTTTCAGTCACTTCCTTTTACTGCCACTTCAGAGACGCTGCAGGACAGAAACTTTCTTCCCCTCCAGTTGGTGCAGATTCTTCTCTTCATGATAGAAATCACTGAATCTGTTTTGCTTCAAGACTTAAACTTTCCCATGTTTAAGAGTTTCCTGTTCAGAAATGAACAGACTTTACACCTGAGAATGTGGTGAATGAATCCTGACCTTTTGCTTTTCTCTACAGATACCTTGAAGTCTCCACTATGGCTGTGCCCTCCAAGCTGCTGCTGAAGTGACCTGCGTGTTGATGTGCTGTCTGTCTTTTTAATCATTTTTTGTAAATGACGTAGCGGTTTTAGACGGCATGTTCTGCTCCTTTTGGAGTTGTTTTTTGTTTTTTCATTTTAAAGAGGTTTTAATATTTTTATATTTCTAGTCTCAGCATTTACGCCATGTACAACAAGATTATCTAATCAATGGCTTTTAGTGTCAGTCTTTACTCGGTGCTGCTTGGATATGCAGTCTAAATGATCTGCAAATGTTTCAACCTAAAGATGCCGGCAGTGTTTTCATCTTTTCAGAGGGACTGCCTGATGTGATGCAGATTAAAGAGTGACTCTATGATCCGTGTCCCATCTCATTATTGACTGGCTTGTTTTGAAGACTGCACACATGAGGGCAGCAAAGACCTACTGTTGGATTTTAAATTTCTTTCCACTGTTTATTTTCCCCATTCGTTTCAACTTTACTGTTGTAGATCCATTGACTGTAGTATTTCACTTTCAGCTTATCCCTTTCGGGGTCTCCACAGCGTAACAGCACCCACTGTTTCCCATCAGTGATTTGTCAGAGTTTTTATGCCGGATGCCCTTCCTGACACAACCCTGTACTTGAGGGGCACAGGGACCCAGTTAGGCAGCAGCATCAAGGGTCTTGTCGATCGGTGGACAATCCTGGGAATCGAACCCAGGACTCCTGAGTGCCAGCCCTTTACCTAGACCACTGAGCCACCCAGCCGCTAGATCCATTGACTGTCTAGGTTTTTTATTTTTTTTAAAAACCCCCTGGCTTTAAAAAGCCAACATGCCAGATTTTTATAAAGAAATAATCAGCTATTGGTGGGGGTGAAAATTCTTGTTCTAATATCTTAACATTTTGTAAGTTATAAATTGACCAGAAGTCTCAGTGAAAGCATGCCCCCACCTTGAACATTTTGACTTTCTTCTGAGCTGTGTTCAGTTGAAGGGGTGTGGGCATTGAGCAAGCTCACTCACGATAGACAGTTGTCATAGAAACGTTGAGTCGATCACTGTCAACCGGCTCCAACATGGCGATGTGTTTTATAGAAAAATAAAAAGGTGACTAATTGGCTTCATTCTGCTGGAGCTGGCAGGAATGTGTTTGAGATGACAGCGCCTCGTCTGCAGGTGAGAAAAGAACTGCAGCGAGAATGACGAGAACAAGAAGTCTGGGTTCTTAACATTTGAGTTTTAATGTCTCACCCTTGTAGTTTAACCTGCATTATTATGGGTTTATATTTTAAACATCTGTCTGACAACAGATGAAACATTGCCTCTGGGTTAATTTAATATGCACGGTCCCAGAGAAATGAATTAAAATGAACTAAGACAATGACAGGATTGTGTGGTCCAGTTCGGCCTTCTGACCCAGAGGCTTAAATTCTCCTCCGACACAGAATTTGGGTTCATTTGTACAATAGAAACATCTGGGGCTGATTAAGATGGTAGAATTAAGATGATGCTGCTCTAAATGCACATTGGACAGGGAGGCAATAAAGCTGTCCTGGAATTGTCTCAAACACATTTGGATCTGTCACACGGGAAAAATTTGAGACAATCTTGAAAATGAACAATAAATGTTCAGAGTTCTGAATCTGGGAAGGAACGGGGACTGGCATTTTCTGCCTCTCCGGATATTTGATTTATTGTTAAGGGAAAACTCCAGGCAGCCAATAGGAAAGAAGGCATCTCATTCTCCCCCCTCACTGTGAACATGGAGGCTGGCTTTGTGTGAGGCGCCTGACAGAGGGAGAAGCAGCTCGGCTGCTGAATCGCTTTTCCTTCAGAGAGATTGACCGGCTAGCAAGCTATCAACAGGTTTTCCCTCCTGCTGAAGGCTGGTTCTTGTGATGGGGGTGTAACCATGGTTCCGGATGGACTTCTTTGACAGCAGGATGGATGCTTGCACCATGCTTCCAGCAGCGACATCACGTCGGTCCAACCCTCTGGGGAGATTCAAGTGTGGATAAAGACTCGAAGGGTGGCCAAAGCAGGCTGAAACACATGCCTGCCCCCAAAAAATTTCTGGTGGCGTCCACCTCGCTGCCTCTGGCTCTGGGCTGGGGCTGGAACCTGAGCCTCTACCTGGGGATGCTCTTGGGACTCCTGATTCTGCTGGTGCTTCTGCTCTGGATGCTTCTAAAACAGCTCAGAAACTCCCTGGCAAAGTCGGTGCTGCAGCCTGCTCGCTCCATGAGACAGCCTCACTCTGATCGGAGGCTGCAGCGGGCGTTGTGAGACACGGACAGATGTGGCAAACACTGGAGCTGAACACAGAGCTTGAATGTACCCTTGCAGATCAATGTAAGGAAGAATGCGGTTGTTGCCTCAGAAAATCTGAGCGTGTGTCCTCACTGCCTTTTCTTCTTACTGCTTCATGTGTGCCTACAGTATCACGCGTGTTTGTTGGAAAGTATGAAACTCTGTCTACCAGCTGTTTTCTTGTCAGTGACAATAAAGCTAACCTTAAGAAAAAGCTATCTCTTTTCATCTCAGCAATGAATTCACACAAGCGACCTCTCCTGTCACCGTAAAAGCATAAGCCAGTGTTAAATCTGCATCTTGATTCATGGTGATTAAAGCAATGCATCAAGCAGGCAATTTGCACTCCTCTCATCTCATTGGTGAATTGGCTGGGGTGACATTGAGGCTTTCTGCTAATGAAATTAATGAAAGCCTGGCTGCCATTAGCTTTTTAAAACCCCGTGTATGTCAGCGGACAGGCTGAATGAGAACATCAACAGCAGATGCTGTGCCATGTCCAGGTGCCAACAGACCTGCATTTGTTCCATTTTGATGGATGCAAATGTATTTCCTCACATCTTCAAGCTCAACTCAATCCCTCTAAAGTGAGGGAACAAATGTTTTGATTTCAAAATCTGTAGGGAATCACTGCAAAAGGAAAGAATCCAAATTTTCCATCTGCAGTTCTTCCACAATGTGACAAGCTCAAGCACGTAACACTTTAGGACGGTTTTCAACAATGTTTGGAACAGACATGTTGACTTCAGAGGCACTTGTGTCCTCGCATTAACAAAGAGAAAAATACTGGTTGCAATAAAACAAGTCAGGATAAAAAAACATGACATGTGTGGCAGAATTAGCCTCATTTAAGTCTTGAAGGAAAGCAAACATTTGCATGTTCTCCTCAGGAGTTTTAATGGTTTGTCTACAAACACTTAATCTGTTAGCTGTTTTCACCACAGGAACCCTTCAGGGATTCTTTTTCCACAGGTTCACACTTGGGTTATTTCAAAGCAACAACAGTCTGCTTATCTGCTGCCTTCAGCACCAAAGTTGCAGATTAAAGATGCCAGCAGCGTCTGCAGATCTCACCCGTGCATGTTTTCCTCTAGCTTTATTCTTCTTACAAACTGCTTCCTGGCGTTACATGAGCAGCCTCACAATCCTCCCCGATGAAAAACACCAGACTATTGATTTAAAATTATGTGCTGAATATTTTATGTTGGATTCCAGACATGAATGTGCTGGAGCAGTGCTCGTCCTGTTGAAAAGAAAAACAGACTGAAGTCGACAAACATAAAACTGAAGGCAACAATGACATTCTGAATTTGCTGAATAAGTTTGGTTTTCAGAATAAAGTTCTGCTTGAGAGGAGGTCAATTTGATATAAGTCACAAATATGCCCTCTGTTTAAAACTTGAGCTGTGTTTTGTGGCTGTGAAACCACCTGAACAGAAAACAGCAAACAATTGTTAAACGAGCAACTCACCGTTTCATAGTTTAGTGAGTGTCTTTGTGTAAAGGCAAAAGGCAGAAAGTTCAGGAGGATAAGGTCGCCTGGAACCGGCTGCAGGTAGAAGCTGACACAGGACTGAGGCGGCGGCAGGGCGGCGAGCGCTTCTCTCTAACTGTAGAATAACAATCATGAACATGACACTGCAGCAGCAACACCATGACATTCTCCTTCAGTTTCTGCTTTTAATAACAAAGGAACTTTAAAAAAATCCCTCCTAATAAGTAGACTAGACTGAGAAAGGAGAGTAATCTATTTTCTCCTGCAGAGTTAATAGAAGATCTGCAGTCCCTCTCCAGGGCCAGAGCTTAGTGTGAGTCACATGGAAGAAAATAAATAATTGACTGTACTAAAGCTGATGCCACTAGATCATATTGTGCAGCAGCAACTAACAATCTCTGGTAATATTTGAGATACCTGAAATGATTGAAGATCTATAAACGTAGAAGCATTTCCATCCTAGTTGGAAAACTGTGAGAATAACTGGTACCTGAGTGCTGAGCGGTCATTTCACATTATTCAAGTGTACAGATTTATTTGAGACCATGTTGGACTCATCCTGTGGAAGTGGATAAAAGACTGTCTATGTGCTTGGACGGTCTCCGGAACAGCAAAGGTGAATGTGCCGGATAATGGACACCACTGCACATCCTCTGCCCTCTAAGCCAAAGATAACTGCAAAAACAACGAACACGACAACAGCTCAGGACTGCTTTGTTTCTGCAATTCACACAGAATACAAGATCCAACAGTAATGCACAACAAGGCACAGTCTCCAGCATGAACGCGAGTCCTTCAGTCAATAATGTTTTTGATGGAGTACATGCCAAAGTCTAGCTGACTTCAATGCATCCTGGAAACACTCGAAATCAGAACAAGGCTATCAATCTTTTTTCTTTGACTTCACGTGCCGAGCTTAGCTCAAAGGCTGTAACCCAAAACCACAGTCTTTTGTTGTTTTCCTGCTAGCACAAGGGCTGCAACATGAACCCCACAGTGCAGAAGCTGCCACACCATAATTGCTGCTATTATTGACTTCTGACAGGAGATTCCAAACTGTCTTTGTGGTCCTTGAATCTGGCTCTTCTAAACAGTTGGTGTCACTGGGCCGTTACTTTCATCGCATGAATGAATGATACCCTCTCTATTGCGTGTGAACATGCATGCAATTACTATTCAAAAAATGGTTTATTTCAATGCTCTCTGGTCTCATCTTTACCGAAACCCTTTTCTGTACATGAACAACAACTGGAGCTCAGTCTGCAGTTCCACTGCTGATGAAGACTTGCAGAGTTTTCAAGTTAGACCCATTCCAATGTCTTTACAGACAGTTATAGGACTCATGTTAAAGGTCAATTATCATGTTTTTAATGGATTTTAATGTTTTTCATTTGATTTGAGTGTACAACATCCCATATCCAGAGGGGCTGTTTTGTTACCTGACAAACACGAGAACACATTTTTACACAATGACCCTCAAATGTTGTAGTGTTTGTGGATCGTAAAAATATAACTTAAAAAAATGTGTTTTAGAACATTTAATGAAGTCATTTTTGTATATTCTGTTCTTTTAGCACAACAAATGTTGCAACATTTTGTCTTTTTTATATTTCAACTTCGTTTTATTTGATGGACCTCATGAATTGTATGAGATTTATTTACTGCGGTACTTCATAGGTTTATTTGTATTTGTGTAGAAACATTTTTTTCATTTATTTTATGACTTTTATTGGTTTTGTAGTTTTGATTATGTTGGTATCATATTTATTTCATTTTATGGACAACTCCAGTGTTTTTTTTAACCCACAAAGGTTAAAGGAGGGCCAAATTCTGTCTCTTTCAAACTTGACAATTTTGTTTGAACCTTCTGTGTTTCATTGTGATGTTTGTTTATGTGTATGCTTGTGCACATACATTTCCCCACCAATGTGTTTTGCATGAGAGACAGCAAAAGACCATGGGAGATGTACCGAGGACAGGCTTCCCCATACCTGGAGTAATGAGTTACATGAGGTCAATATAAAAACAAACAATCAAACACTTCTGGGGTGCATTCACTGCTTTACCTTTCTTTTCTATTACAGTTTGATTCCCCCATAATACTAAAAAAGGCTGTAAACGAAACAATAAAGTACTTTTTAACATTTATGTTTGTATTAAAGATGTAAATGATCGAATTAGCATGTTAAATTTATTGTTTGTCTGAGGTACTTGTTTTATTTACCTTTGAACAAGTGCAGACTGATATCATTTTTAGGTAAGATCATTGAAAAAGCTGTTTTCCATCAGTTAAATGAATTCCTAATAAATAACAACTGCTATGATGTCTTCCAGTCCGGCTTCAGACAGAACCACAGCACTGAAACGGCTCTGACCAAAGTGACTAATGACATACGTTTGAATACAGACAGTGGAAATATGTCAGTGCTAGTTTTACTGGATCTCAGTGCTGCGTTTGATACAGTCGACCACGCAATACTACTCAGACGACTGGAAAACTGGGTGGGTCTCACTGGGCCAGTACTAAACTGGTTCAAAACGTACTTAGAAAACAGGAAATATTTTGTGTCAATTGGTAACTTCACTTCTGAGCCAATAGAAATTACATGTGGAGTTCCCCAAGGCTCCATCCTGGGACCACTTCTATTTAACATCTACATGCTCCCACTGGCCCAGGTTATAAAGAACAACAACATTAGTTACCATAGCTATGCAGATGACACACAGATATATATTAGACTGACACCAGGAGACCGAGGCCCTGTACAGGCTCTTGGTAAATGCATTGAGGACATTAATGACTGGATGTGTCACAACTTACTTCAATTAAACAAAAACAAAACTGAGGTTATTGTCTTTGGGGCTAAAGAAAAAAGGTTAGACGTCACTACAGAGCTTCAATCTATTCAACTAAAAACTACCAACCAGGCCAGAAACTTGGGTGTAGTGATAGACACAGACCTAAATTTTGATAAACACATTAAGGCAGTCACTAAATCAGCCTATTATCATCTCAAAAATATCTCAAGGATTAAAGATCTGATGTCTAAGCAGGACCTGGAGAAACTAGTGCATGCTTTCATCTTTAGTCGACTTGATTACTGTAACAGTGTTTTTACAGGACTACCAAAAAAATCCATCAGGAAACTGCAGCTTATTCAGAACTCTGCTGCTCGGGTTCTCACAAGGACCAAGAAAGTAGACCACATCAGTCCAGTTCTGAGGTCTTTACACTGGTTACCTGTCTGTCAGAGGATAGACTTTAAAGTTCTGTTACTGGTTTATAAAGCTTTGAATGGTTTAGCACCAAAATACATGACTGACCTCCTGACCCAGTATGTACCAGCCAGACCTCTCCGGTCATCAGGATCCGGTCTTTTATCAGTTCCTAGAGTCAGAACTAAACATGGAGAAGCTGCATTCAGCTTCTATGCACCACAGATCTGGAATAGACTTCCAGAAAACCTTAGATCAGCTGAAACACTCAGTGGATTTAAATCCAGGTTAAAGACTCACCTGTTCTCAGCCTCTTGCCTTATTAAACCTTCTAAAGTGGCAGAATGCATGTTAACTCCCCAGCATTTCATATTACAGTTATATTGTTTGGGGACAGCAAGGCTGTGCATAAACATGGATGACAGTTTCCTTTTAATCTGCTGGTTCTGTTCTTGGTCACTTGTTTGGATGTTTGTACAGACTGTAGAAACTGGCTCCATGTAAGACTAGAGAGCTGATAAATGAAACATGGAGCTGCTGTCACAGAATCACCTCCCAGATGGTGCTCGCACTCATCCCTCGTCATTTCATGAGTGCTCACTTTAATTAAGGTTTGCAGGGAGGAAGACAGCAATAAGGATATGAGCTGCACCTTGTTTCCTGCCTGTGGATTTGTCTTTGTTCCCTGATCGATTTAGCATACATTTACCTGGGACAAACCTTGCCTGAGAGCATGTTAATAAAGTATATGTGAAATGTCAACTGAGACGCACCACTGAAGTAATCTGGCATGTTTATGATGCATTAACCGGGGGAGCAGCCGTCTCTCAGTCTTCAATCCATCACCTTGAAGTAAACGTGAGCTTTAATATTGATTAGCTGGAGGTGCCAGATTACACCGAAGAAATGTGGAGTAAAAAGGCTGAGCTTTTAATTAGGGACTATCACATGAGGCTTTTTACCAAGATAACCAAGCAAAACTTTTACAGCCTACTCTTTATGCTCACTAACTTAAAAATGAAATGGACACTCATATAGAAGGCCTTGTTTCAGATTTTGACTCTGATGTGGACATGTGGGTCAAAAAAACAACAGAAGGCAGATAATGTCAGGACTGGATATGCATCTTTGTATTTTTGATGTGGATAATTCATTTAGCCTCACTGATCAACAAAGCAAAAAAGAAAAAAAAACAGTTTAAAATCATATTTTGTACGATTAATTCAAAATCATCTACAGTTGTGTCAATCATTGATGAAAATTTGGGTTCTCTGTTGTTATATTTAGATATTACTTTTAGTTTCCATGTAGCTCAAGAGAAAACAGCAAAAAATGTACAAGTGGAACATTCTTCACGGATCAAGAACATTTACAATTTAGAAATAAAAAGTCTTAATTCAATTGGTGAGTGTGTTTAAATCTTTCCATGTTTCTGCCGTTTTGGCATCTAGTCATATTTTTTTGTGTTAGCCCAGTGTTTACATCAAATGCTACCAAGTTTCAAGTTTCTATATGCAGAAATATAGAATATTCAGCTGTATTAGATCAGGATTTACACCAATAACATCTCCGGTCAGTGAACACAGAGCACAAGAGTATTGATTCTAAAGTAACACAAAGACTGGTGGATGAGGTCAGTCTTTCCTATTTCACTGGTAATCGCTGGTCGGTAAGGCTACTCGGAAAAGGCACCTGCACCTTGACAGCTTTGTCTTGTGAGGAGGAGTTTCAGGTGGTATTAAAGACAGCGCCTCTGTGAACCGGGGATCAGCTGTGAGGAGAGGAGATCACTCAGCCGTGGTAAGAACAGAAACCCATCATACCTGATGCTGACAGAAGGGCTAACCAATTACCTTTCTTCTTGCAGCTGGAAGCATTTCCACTGGAACGTCATTGGCAAAAGAGATGGTAAGTGTTTATTTTTTAATATCTTTCCATGACTTCTGAAAAACCTAAGAAACACAGTTTAGCCAAAACAGCTGTAGCAGCTTCTGCTGGCCTTTGTGCTGGAGTGATAAATAATGAAGAATCTCTTAACACTTGAAAGATCAGAGTCTGACAGGAAGTTTGGCGTCTTAAATAGTTTAAGAATATGACATGCATGCAACCCTTAGCTTTAATGTTGAAGTCATTCTATTTTCCAGTGTTTTTCTAATAGCTGTTGAGATTGGCTGTGCGTGGGTGTGAAGATGGCTCTTCATTTCACTGAAACGACTTTCTGCTGAATTAAGTTTATTGGTAAAACATCACTAATGTCCATTATACTGGGTTTTCCACAAAAGGAAACGCTCTGCCTGTCAACAGCTGATTTAACAGATTGTTACCTTCTTCAGCCTGATGAGAGCCCTAAGTCAGGCTGGGATAACTGGGAAACACTGTTTCAGCTGGTAGCTGTGCTTTGCTTTGCACAGTATTGCATTACAGTATGAATGGAAACTGCTGTCAGTTGTGTCCTGCTGCAGGTACTGTGTCTGTCCGACAAATGTGGCTACTTGTGTCTTTATAGTCATTCTGGATACAGTGTGAAAATCCTCATCTCAACTGTTCTACTGTCTTTTGTCATGTGTTTCTTCATGTTGCACATGTCAAAATTAAGACTGAGAACACAAAATTAACAATTAATACAAGTCTCTGTACATTGATTAATTGATTTTTCAGCCCAGTCTCAGTAAAATGCGTACATATTCCACGATTTGGGAAATACCGTGTATAATATACGCCAAAACCGGTTTTTGCGTGCATATAATATGCACCGTCCTAAACGTGTTAAATGTGTTTTCCACGTTTGACACGTCCCCTGGTGGAGCCGTGAGCATCACAGACAGCCCCACAAACGAACAATTTGCTTTTCTAACCCTAACCATAACCGTAATCCTAACCTTAACCAGGAACGACGTCATTTAGAAAAGAGCTGGAGGATTTCTGACCACGTGATCAAAACGAAACCTAAAAAGTCGTGGATATTGTACACCGGCGCAACCTATCCTCTAGCATTGCGTATCATATGCACGCAAAAACTGTGTTTGGCGTATATTATACACGGTATTTCAGAGTGCAACGTCGTGGAATATGTACGCATTTTACTGAGACCGTGTTGGATTTTTGGTAAATTGAGCTGAAATATTTTTTAGGAGCTAATCCTGGTTTTTAGTTGTGTACACAGTGTTTCTGTAATGAGGGGAAAGTGTCTTTGCACTGGCTGGGTGTGTTCAAGACAATTTCTGTATCTAACAGTTTTATTCAGTGTAGTTTATAAGCCATATCATTCTGGAGTTTAAAAACATGAATAGATACTAGAATAAAACGACGTGCATTCTTTGAAAATGAGAGTGTCCAGACTTTAGACTCTAACATGGTCGGGACATTTTTAGTTTCTGAGCAATGACGTCATCCCCCAAATACTTATGGTTAGATGCTTTTGTCAGCAAGCTTTCCTCAACAGCACATGGTCCCCTCCTTCCCTCCTTATTGTAGTCTACGATCACAGCTCCCATTAATAAAAAGTATAATCACTTAAAAAGAGCAGTCATGGAATCTACTCAATCCATGATGTGTTATTGAGACCTTGAACCATATCAAAATTTGATCTTAATAAGATAACATAGAAGATGTTCTACCTCAAGCATGAACAGTTGACTAATGTAACCAGTGCTGTAAGAGCAACACACACCTTTACTAACGCAGGCTTTCTAAGAACACACATAAACCAGTCAAATAGTGACAGACTCACTAGTTTCTGTTTTGTGAAAAAAAAGTTTAAAAAGAAATGTCAAGTTGCATTCTTACTGTGTGATATATTGAAGAAGTCCATTCTATCAGTAGAAGAGGGGTCCTCACTGCAGCCCATCTGAGCAGCTGAGGAACTGATTAAACAGAAACTGGATTTAATGAATACCTCCTCCACCTGTGTGAAGTTAAAGGTCACAGATACAGCGCAAGCCGACTATTATTTTTAAAACAAATGGCATTTCCCTACATGGAGAAAAGCTGTATTGCCCTAAAGTAATACAAGCTCACTAAGGGAGGGGTCACACTTCGTTTAGCCTAAATTCAAAGCACTGCCTCAGAGTTTGGGCTGACAATGTTCAAACCCATTTGAGCGTTTCAGTGGCTCCTGGCAGGATTCAATGGGCCAACAATGAACACATTTACAGTCCATTTCAACATTTTGAAATGTGTATTATCACCAGATAGAACCTTACTGCTGCGAGTGCACTGTTCCAGCCAGACTGAAGCGCTCACAGATTAAGCTGTTTGCTGAAATGATATTGATGTGAGTGAGCAGGTCGTGCTGCTGGTACGTTGCTTTTGAACTGGAAAGTCAAATTCCATGTGGCTGGTTGGACAACTGTCATTCATCAAAAAACGTAAAAAGTGTTTTGAAATGTCATTTGTTTAATATAGAGATGTTGTGAACATTTGTAAATGTATGTGCATTTACACGCAGCATTCACAAAATGGGCTGGATGAAAAAAAGAACAATTCAAACTACGTTTTGTCTTTTGAATCACTTGTTTGTGTGGTCTCTTACCTTGCTTTAGGAGCACAGAGGCAGTGTCAGACCTTATGTCAACTTCAATGCCAAACATGATGCTGAAGTCCTTCATAAAGCTATGAAGGGAATAGGTGAGTCTCTCTAATTGAGTGCTGCATGCTGCTCGTGCTCTCCTCTTTACTGATCCTATTTAGGAATCTAATTGTTGGGTATGGTGGATATTGAGAGTTTGTACTTCTATGTGTGTGTTTGTTATGTGTATGTGGCTAAAACTGTATTTGTTTTGAATAAGATGAAGTTTTACGTATCCTGTCACGTGTTAAGAATGTTGTACTGTTCAGTTGTACTGCCTTATTTCACTTACTGTGTTAAAGTGTGGGGTAATACATATAAAAGTCATTTAACACCGTTATACCTACAGCAGAAAAAGGTTATTCGAATCATTCATAAAGTTGGATACAGAGAACATACAAATGCTTTATTTGTGGAGTCGAGATTGTTGAAATTTGAGGACTTAGTAAAACAGCAGACTTTATTAGGAATGCTTAAAATTAAAAACAGAGAGATGCCAGAGAGTCTGCAAAAACTCTTTGTTTTCACTGCAGAAGATGAAAGTCACAGGAGGAAATATCATTTTCAGTTTCCAGTTGCTCGCACTGCTTTAAAGCAGACAGGTTTTTATTTTATTGGGGTAAAAGTTTGGAATGCTCAACAGGACATTTTGAAAAGCTGTACTAATAAAATATTATTAAAAAAAAATATTTGTAAAGACAAAACTCAAGGAATATGTAACGTGTAGTTAGTATGTGGGGAGAGGCGCTAAAAGCCATCTTTGTTTCTTTTTTCTTTTTAAGATGCAATATAAGGGCAGAATTGAAATAAGAATTGTATTCTTCTCACTGATCCTTTCCTGTCATGAAGATATGCAGACTGTTGATGGGTAACGAATATGTTCATGTAATTCTCTCTTCATAAATGGAATAAAATAAACAAACAAAAAAAAAATCAAAGATCAAATATTTAATCTTTCTCTGTACTATTTTGTTTGGTTTCTACTCTGTCATTTGTTTGGATTATTTCTTGAATGGAGGACCCCCTTGAAAACGAGATGCTCCATTTCTGGGGTTTATCCTCCCACTCTAGTTTAAATGCAGCCCAGTCTCAGTAAAATGCGTACATATGCCACGATTTGGGAAATACCGTGTATAAAATACTCCAAAACCGGTTTTTGCGTGCATATAATACGCGCGGTCCTAAACGTGTTAAAGTCTGTTTTCCACGTATGACACGTCACCTGGTGGAGCCGTGAGCATCACAGACAGCCCCACAAACGAACAATTTGCTTTTCTAACCCTCACCATAACCGTAATCCTAACCTTAACCAGGAACGACGTCATTTAGAAAAGAGCCGGAGGATTTCTGACCATGTGATCAAAACGAAACCTAAAAAGTCGTGTATATAGTACGCCGGCACAACCCATTCTCTATCATTGCGTATCATATGCACGCAAAAACCGTGTTTGGCGTATATTATACACGGTATTTCAGAGTGCAACGTCGTGGAACATGTACGCATTTTACTGAGAGTGTGTTGTTTAAATGAGTAAATAAATAAAGCAGAAGTAACTTTACACAGTAGCCATGACCGATGTAGGCATTTCGTCTGACGTCATGTGAGAAGGGTCTATCCCTCCAATAGAGGCTCCATTAGAGGGATAGACTTTGATGAAAAGTTGATGTTTTAAAGAAAGAGAAAAGACGTGTAGTTTGTTAAAATAACATTTGATTTCTGTCATGTTATCAAACCTGACATAAGACTAGACTTTTACTTATTATGGCCCGCAGCATCAGGTACTGATGGCAAGGACCATATTATTAATGTTTTGTTTTGTAAGAGAATATTCATGAACTGAAACTTTCTAAATAAAGGGAATAACAGTTTTGATAAGAAACTTACATTTTTGTTATTAGAAAAATGTTAGATGCTGGTAGAAATCTAATATAGACTCTGGATGTTACTGGCATAAAGTAACTCATAACTAAAAATGTACACGTCATTGGATTAAAGACAGCAACCATGAGCAGATTTTTCTTCTTTGAAGTAGATCAGTGTAGGGCATGTTCATTTACATTTTCAAAACATGGATGTTTTATTTTAAAATCATATTTTAAATATAGTTATATTTATATTCTGTATTTTTAGTTAGTATTATTGTATATACTGATAACTGTTTTTATGTAACTGCAGTAAAACATGGCCGTTGAGCCAGACGAACAGATTTCAGTTGTCACTCTATGGGGGTGGGGGCGCCTGGGGAGGGTCTCGCCAGGGGAGTAATTCAGTGTAGAACCGCCACTGAATGGAGGTGAAGGAGTATTTAAATGGGCTAAGAAAATTCACTTTATGGATTTCTTCAGCAGGACTGAGTGTTGGCAAAAGGCTTTTCTCTTTTCCACCGGCTTCATCTATGTTACCTGTTAACTTTTAAGGTAAATTGCAAATGCATCTTCCTCTCTGTTACAGGAACAAATGAAGATACCATTCTGATGCTTCTGATATCACGCAGCAATGATCAGCGCCAGCAAATAAAATCTGCATACAAAAAAGCATATGGAAAGGTAAGTCAACACCACAAGGCACAAAACCGAACTGCAACATTAATCAAATGACTTAACTTCATTTCATCAATCTATCAATGAATACATAAATCAATGCTGTAAAGCAGACCCAATAGACCTTTGATTCTGCTGCTCCCAGCTCAGAACGAGCAATCATTCTCCAAAGATTTTACCTTTGGAGGGTTTACAGGCTGCTCTGCTGCAAACTTCCATTTGACACCTTCCTGCAGTCTAATTATTGTCAATCCTTTCCTTGAGGAACCATCACTTTTCAAGTTCAAGTTTATTTATCTATGTGACACTTTAAAATGACCACAGTCAAACAAGGCGCCACACATTAGAAGCTCTAAAACATTAAAAATAACTAAAAGGTTCAAACAATTAAAGATAAAACACATAAATAAGTGCCATAAAAACATCAGGTAAAAGGAAAAGCTAAACAATAAAGTAGTAAGTCCCACCAGCAGAGCAGAGTCTCATGCTGTGGAAAAGCCCGTGATACAAATGGGTTTAAAGAAATGTTCTTAAAAATGGCGGGTGCAGATGTCTGCTGAATGCTGAGCGGTGATGTGTTCCACAGCTTCATCCAGCCTGAGCTTCCTCTTAGACCTCAGCACCTCCAGGAGAAGCTGATCAGATGATCTGAGGTTGGAGTGTAAGGACAGAGAAGCTCGATTGTTAAAATATTTTTAAACATATTAAAGAATATTAAAATGAACCCTAAAATTCACAGGTAACCAGTGAAGGGTGGGGGGATGGTGGGGTGATGTCATCCCTCTTACGCGCTCCAACCAGAACCCTGTACCCGCTGGTGACATGAGAGGGACGTCCAGCTAACTCAAAACTCCACAATGAAGAGAGTTACAGTAATCCAGCTGAGATGCAATGAAAGCATGGATTACTGTCTCAAAGGGTTTTAATTTGGGTAAAAATGGTTTCACCTTTACCAGCTGGCTTAAATAAAAGACGCTGAATTTTACCACTGAGCTGATTTGACAGTCAATTTTAAAATCACTGTTCATTTTAAAACCCACGGACAGTTTGAGATGAGGAGCCAGAGGACCCCGCTCCACTGAGGAGGGTCACAGCAGCTGCTAGGACCAAACGCCTTCAGTTCTGTTTTTTTAATCTTTCGTGCATTTTCTAAACCCGTTTTGTCTCTATGTGAGTCACCTAACACGGCCACTTCTGGACAAAGCCAGGGTACACCCTGGACAGGTCGCCAGTCTGTCTCAGGGCCTCAATCAAACACCCATTCACTCTCACATTCACACCTAGGGGCAATTTAGAGTCACCAATGAACCTATGAAGCATGTTTTTGGACGGTGGGAGGAAGCCGGAGTCCCCGGTGAAAACCCACGCATGCACGGGGAGAACATGCAAACTCCACACAGAAAGGTCCCAAATCCCTCAGCCGGGATCTGATCCTGGGCCTTCTCGCTGTGAGGCAAGAGCGCTAACCACTGCTCCACCTTTTTTTAAAAAATCATTAAAGCTTAAAAAAACTTTTGTCAAGATCAGTTTCATTAGTGACTTTTTTAAGAATGCTGTCAAACAAAAAATCACAAACAAAGTTTGTATTTTAGTCGTTGAGTTTTATTTCAAGAAAATCTGCTGCAGCAGGAGGATCTTGTTTGACTGACTTATATTCGTGATATTTTTCCTTTTTTTGAAGGAACTTATGTGATTCTGATCAAGTAAAAGAACTAAACATTTTGTATGTGTAGAAAATATCTCAACCTTTATGCTTCAATTATTACAAATATGTTAAAGCTGCATTTTATAAATTAATGGATTAATGGCCACAGAAACAAATAAAATGTCTTTTTCTGAACATGGGACTTTCTCACTAGCTTTGGTCAGTTAGAAACTAACCTAAACGAGTCTTTCAGATAGTAACACAAAAGGATGCAACAGACTGGTGACTTGTTCTGGGTGTACATCGCCTTAGCCCAACAGAAGCGACTCTGTGACGCCAAAAGAGATTCAGTGAGTTCTGAAGATGAATGGGTGGATGTAAAATGACAGTGTTTATTTTATATCTAGTAAATGTTTGAAAAACAAGGACTCTAATAGACATCTTTCAGAACACTGAGAATAATAGAATAATCTGAGATGTCCAGTTTTATATGCATCTACAATAGATGTCTGTAAGAGAACTAACAGACGTCATGAAACTAAATGACTTGTTCACAACGCACAAGACATGGTGGGACTGCAGGGCGATTACTTGTTATGAAATCGTCTACTAGAGATTGAAACATCGTTGAAAAATAGTCCGGTATGAATAGATGTTTAGCAGATATATAATTCATATCTATAGCTGTAAACACTGAAATAGCCATGATTTGGGTATCTATCTATCTAGGTATTGATATATTTATTTAATATTTTTTGTTGTTTGATCAGACTTTGTTCTGTCTGTCTGCTGACTAAAGTTGATTTTGAAGGTTTCCGTTGTTTTAATTGTGGAAGCATTACGATTTCTTGCCTTCCTGTGAGGAGCTGTCTGTCAAAATAAACTTTTTCTTTAAGCTCGCTAAATGCATTTCCCTTTATTGTCTGGAACTGGCCACTATGACTGCTTTTTATGACATGAAATGCTCACAACTATAAGCAATACAAACTGTCACTTTTGAGGTTGTAAAAATGTTTTTTAAAAACAATAAAGCAGTTAAATTTGCTGCACCCCCCTGTAAAACATTGCACATAAAAGAGAAATAAAATTAAAAATCCATGTAATTTCCATGAATATTAAAGTCCTTTCTTGCCATAGTTATAAACACTTTATTATGTACAAAAAAAAATGATTGCCTTTCATAAAAAGAAATAGGAGACATTTGAAATTTGGAAATGATTGACTGTTCAATTAAAAAAAACAAACGTTGAAAGAGAGGCTTCTGCTCTGTAGATGTCATCAGTTTCAGTTATCCTCTAGTTTTTAGCCCGGAGATTTTTTTCAGCATGAAAGCGCAAAAACCCTCTTAGAGGGTGAAGTTTAGAGTCAAACTGTTCTTTGTGAGAGAAGGTTAGAGTAGAATGAGCTCCGCTGACTTCATGAACCTCCATGACCTCAACAGACTCAGTGGAGACGGAAAATGTCTGGATGAAAGGATCTAGAGGCCCATTTGAAATAGAGAAACCATTGAAAACTTGGGTCCTATGGAAGGACGGTAATAAAAATGGAACAAATATTGGGAATGTTGTTTAACTTTTAACCGTTAAAGTCAGAAACAGAAGATCAGGTCCAGATAGAAACGCTCGGTAATGCAGGCAGGATGGTATGAAATCATACGTCGCACAGAGTGAGGTTCTGTGCAGCGCTTAACTCTAGAATTCCTGAGCCTGTGCAAATTTGCGCAGGGAAGAG
>NC_050513.1:21407786-21409577 GCF_002922805.2 Oryzias melastigma
GGTACAAAGGTTTAATGATTAATTTGAAACAAACATATCTTTGTTGACTAGACTTACAGACTAATACTTCTTCTGTCGTAAACTTGATTGAATGTAATCCCTCTCGTTTGCCTTGTTTATCATAGATGGGTTTATGCATGAACTATTTGGTACATATCTACATGTGCAGCGGCTGCCTGGCTGCAGCTGCTCTCCTTCAGCTCTGCTCACACACTGTGACAGTCACAAATGTCTGAAACAGCTGCAGTTCTGGGGAGGAGAAAAAAGATGTGCAGTGTGCTGGATTGTGTAAAGGTTGATTTATCAGAATTATGTGGCTTTTTATGCTCTGCAGTGAATGCAACATCAGTGTGCAGTATAACATGAGCTAATGTCATTTTGTAAGTTGGATAAATACTCCTGATCTCCAGCTCTGACTAGTACTTCCCACAAATTGACTTGATTGGTTTAGCAGATATGTTCATGCTACAGACTTCCTATCTTGTGTAACTTTCCATTTAGTTTATAAAAATCAAACCCATAATTATCTGTTGACCAAAGTCTAAAGCTTTCCTGTAGATACTGGACATGTTTTTCTTTCCTGAGGTGTAATGCTTCAGTGGAGTTACACAGCTGTTAAGCTCAAGCTGATAAAGAGGAGGACGGGCCTTCACCTCAACCACGCACTAATAAAATGTTCCCAGTAAATCACAATTCAAAACAAATATTACCACCTTAAAAGAAATACTGCGTAGCCTTGTTTCTGCCTTTTAGAGAACATGAAGAGAAAAGCAAAAAATGATAACACTTTGGTCTCAAGAAGAGCTAAGAACGTGATGAGTTTGCTAACAGAACTGACACTGAACAGACTATTTTCAGACAAATCATTGTTTTTGGTTTTTTGTCTGTTGCTGAAAAGACAAAAAATGTCATGCAGAGAAGGAGAAAAAGCTAAAGATGAAGAAATTATAGTTGAGAAGAAAGAACAATATGATGAAAAAGGATTCAGTAGCACTTCAACAGAGAGGCAGAAAGATGGCAGGAAAAGATCATTTTACAAAGACAACATTGTTGCTGCATTTTTTGACAAAAGACTTATTGTGTTACATTCATGAGATATATTGACACACTTTTAAAGTTTACATCATGTATTGACTACCATCAAGCACTGGAGTGCAAAGAAGTAAGGAATACTGAACGTTATTCACACATCTGCATTATAATCTTCTCCTTCCTCAGTGAACAAAGACACATTTTTTTGTTCAGCACCCAACAAGGGCTTTGTCCTCTTATGCCTGCTTGGGTTTTCCTCGAGTAGCCGCTTTTCTCCTTCAGAATCTCCTGGAATCATGTTGATCGTGTAAACGGTTGAAAAGTTATAGCAAATCAAAGATCATAAACACTGTTAAAACTTGTTCTATCCTGGGTATATTTACATTAAAAATTGGTCATCTGGACCCTACAAGGCAGTTTGCCTTGTCATGGGAGGGATCACACATCAATATAAGGATGGGGTCACCTGGACCCTAAAGAGAGCACAAGAGTTAAAGGGTTGAACAATACGTCCTCCCAAAAAGGACAAGATCAACTTTGTTGCCTCTGGCTTCACTGACATCAGTCAGCCTCACAAAGACAGCATCACAAACATTAAAAAGGACTTAGTTAATGAGAAATGCTGCAGCATGGAAACAGTTTCAAAAGCACAAAACCAAAGGCAGACACAGACCAACCAAACAGAATGAGCTGGTCTACGTGCAGAAATGTGAAGAAATGCATGTGCTAGTCTGTGTAGAAATCTCTTTTTTCCATGCA
>NC_050513.1:21409727-21431086 GCF_002922805.2 Oryzias melastigma
CTCATGTTGGGCCTCCTAGTGCGGCGGGGGGCTGTTCTTCCGGCTGGGCTGGGGCTGTCCCTGCTGTCTGATGTTGGGGGCCCCTGTGGTGGTCCTGCTGGCCCCAGTCTGGGTTGCTGACAGGATTACCTGACAGGCAGATATCACTATTCCGTGCAGGTGTTGGGGGGCTTTGACTACCGCTGCTGAGGGGTCTTGGTGTGGGGATGAGCAGGCACTCTCCCTCCTTTTAAATTCCATCAACCATCTGAGCAGAACAGAAACACTCACCTGAGCACAGGTATCAGCTCACCTTTGCACAGATAGAATGCATGACAGAATGAAAGGCTTTACATGGGTGGGTTTGTATATATAAACATGTGCATGAAGATTTTTGGAGCCAACAGTTATGTTTATAACATTTGAGTGTGTGTGGACAGGCCCCGCCCCTTTAGACTAACAGTAACACCTTAAAACTATGATGATAATTCTCCAGGATTTTGTTGCTTGTTGCTTTTTCTGCGACTGCCACGTTCACCCAAAAGTTTGATGAAACTGTTTGTCATGTGGCGTGTTTAAATAAGTTATTTTAAAAAGATATTGAAGATCAGACTTAATCTCACTTTTAGGTGGCCTCGATAAAGTATCACATTTGACCTTTTTAAGTTGCTGGCATTGACATTTTTTCTCAAATAGTTTATCTTCCGTGCACAGTTGAAATGGTTTGTTTTTTTAGCTCTACATGAGATGATGCTCAATCAATGGAGTTTATATTGAGCACATCCATATACTGTATTTGTTTCCCAGGGGGCCGGAACTGATGATCAAGTGCTGATTGAGATCCTGGCGTCAAGGTCTGGGGAACAGATCAAAGAAATCATCAAAGTTTACAAGAAAGGTGACGTCATGAGATGAGAAGGAGAGTTTCTGTGGAAAACACTCATGTTGAAAGTTGGATTCAAACGTTAAGCTTGTATATTATCTTATGCTCGTCTGAATTTAGGTTGCATGGGCAGCCGTCTCAATCGTGACCAGGCTGTCCTCATCTCGATCATTTCTTTCAGCTCTTTCAGGAAAATATTGAAGTGTTCATGTAGACACACAACAGTATAAAGCTCCTAGAATGCATATTGTTTTTGCTCTTTCCCTCTGTCACAGACATGGTTTCTGTCATTTTTCCACATCTGCATTGTGTGAGTCTGTGGCAGTACAGTAAGTGACAAGGACATTGAGCCCACATGGATGGAAAGCCATAAGAATTTCCTTGGTCTACAGTACGGTCTTAGGTAGACAGACACCATGCCATGTTAGCCAAGTTTAGATTTTTTAGAAAAGCTTAGCTTTTTTGCAGAGCAGGATAACGTTACCTTTTTGATAACCAAACATCCCACCTTGACGGAGGATAGCCTTCACTGCTGTAACAGCTGTTTGGAGTTGCAGGTAGTGAGCACCTCTTGACCTGTCCTCTTCTTTCCTCCAGAGTTTGGTGGAAAACTGGAGAAGGACATCTGTGGGGACACAGACGGACACTACAGAAAACTGTTGGTGATCCTGCTGCAGGTAAAAAAAAGTGTTTCTTGTGATAATAGCTAAGGTCTCCATTGACGCTGTTAGAAAGTCATACGAGATTTTAAACTTCACAGACTGAGAATACAATTGCTGTAAACCATAGCTACTTCTGTTTTAGATCTGTTTTACTTTGGAAACTTTAGATCATTAGATCAGAGAACTCAGGATTACTTGGGTTCCAACAGTGTCTGAGCTCATCCACATTGACCTCATTTTCTTCTGTTTGTAACACTCTTTCTGTTTTGCTTTTTCTGGTCCTGCTACCTTAATGGGTCTGCAAAGGGGAGCAGAGAGGAAGGTATAGATGAAGATAATATTGAGAACGATGCCAAGGTGAGAAATAAAAAATGTATATATTTAATCTACAATCAACTTGATGTTTGTTTGCAGACAAAGACCAAGTTACATTAAAGGACTTGTAGGGAAAACTTACTGTGCTGCAGTACTTGGAGTTGAGCTGACTTAAGACTTACATTGGTTTAGCTCACTTTCCTCATCAATTTAATAAATGTTTTCTCTAACAAAGGTGGGACAATTCATTGTTTTTAAGTTACAAGTAAGTCTCAAGTCTTTGTCCAAAAGTCCCGAGTCAAGACCCAAGTCAAAAGCAGACAAGGCCAAGTCAAGACTAACAAGTCTCAAGTCGGGTTCAAGTCCCATTAGCACAGGATATCAATTATATACCTGGCATGCATCTACTTTAGTCGTCTACAGGACATGTTAGACAACTCTATTTTGTTACTCTATATTAGATGTCTACCAATAGTGTTCTGACAGATATTTTCTTATAGAGGTCTACTAAACACCTACTTGAAGACATCTAATCTTTGGATATTATTAGATGTCTATTAAAGTACTTTTTTTGTAAACATATACTGCCATATTTTCTGGACCATAGGGCACACCATATTATAGGGCGCAGTCTTAATTGGGGGTCTATTTCTGTACTTAATTCAGGCTGCATAGTTCCATAATCAAAGATGCTGGTTCCCTTTCATTGTTGTCAGAGTCAATCTCATTGACAGGTGGTGCTTCAGCAATGATGCCAGCAGGTTTAGAGAAAGCTCAAACAATAACCCAGCTGTCAACAATCCCTTCACATATGGAAGCGTAACTCGCCCAGCATTGCCTCCCAGTAAAAGTGTGTGGGCCATAGTGGCGCAGGCCGGGTAAAGCTTGCGCTCTGAAATGCTGGCTGATCTTTTTGTGTTGGTTGCACCAAGGTGGATTTCTGCAGTAAATTAAGATGTGGTAGGCTTTACGGCCATCCACATTGTTTCTCAAAAGTACAACTTACCAGAATCACTGTCTGTGACCCACCTGTGTCTCTCCAAATGTGCACAGCTGGATCATCTGTGCACTCACCGCTGCTGTCAGCAAGAAATGGTCCAACACTCAATCAAGTGGAGACTTCCCAAAGTTGCACAAGAACATTTTTACAGATTTTACAGATGCGCCTGGTGGCTGGGACTCCTTCAGTGGGTAAGATCAAGCCCGAAGGAGCAACGCGGGATCACTCTCCATTTGGTCCACCACCTGCAGGAGAACTTAGAAGGGGCCAGTGCATTGTGGTTTCGGTGGCAGTTGAAGGATAGTGCCTCAGTGACCTAAACCTCGGTCATGGAACTTGGATTTTGGGACGTGGAATGTCACCTATCTGGGAGGGAAGGGGCCTGTGCTTGTATGAGAGGTTGAGAGATACTGGGAAGACATTGTTGGGCTCACCTCCACATACAGCCTGGGCTCTGAAACTCAGAGGGGTTGGACTCTACCATTCTGGAGTTGCCATTGGTGAGAGGCAGTGGGCCACGGTGGGCTTACTTATGAGCCCCCAGCTCAGCCACAAAGTGTTGGAGTTCACACTGGTGGACGAGACAGTCGTGTCCCTTTGCCTACAGGTGGGGCACATGTCTTAGCGGTTCAGCCTAACAGCAGTTCGGAGTGGCCGGCCCTCTTGGTGTCTCAAAGTGCCTCAATGGATGGACTCCGTCGTCCTCCTAGTGGACTTCAATGGCCAAGTGAGCATTGACAGTGACACCTGGATGCCTCCTTGACTTGAACCTGAGCAGTGTTTTGTTTTTGGACTTCTGTGCACCTCATAGTTTGTCCGTAATGAATACCATGCTTGAACACAAAGTTGTCCATCAATACAGTTGGCATCAGGACAACCTAGGCAGGAGTGTCTTGTGTCTTGGACATCAAGGTAAAGAGAGGGGCAGAGCTGTCCACTGATCACTACCTGGTTGTGAGTTGGATTCGCTGGCGGGGGAGAACGCAAGAAAGACTAAGCAGACCTAAATGTATTGTGAGTGTCTGCTGTGAACGTCTGGCTGAGACCTCTCTCAAAGAGGTTTTATTTGGGAGAAGTTCAAACAGGTACCAAGGGAGGTTGGTGACATTGAGTCCGAGTGCACTATGTTCTCCACCTCTATTGTCTCTGCTGCTTTCTGGAGCTGTGGTCGCAGGGCCTCTGGTGCCTGTCAAGGCGGCAACCCCCAAACCTTGTGGTGAACACCAGAATTAAGGGATGCCGTCAAGCTGAAGAAAGAGTCCCACAAGCCAGCCAGGCTTGATGGGACTGCAAAGGCAGCTGAAAGTACCAGCAGTCTAACCGAGCTGCAGTCCGGGCTGTTTTGGAGGCAAAAACTTGGCCTCGGTTTGGTGAGGCCATGGAGAAGAACTCTATTGGTTGGCCTCAAAGAGGTGCTGGCAAACATTTCGGAGGGGAAAGCAGTTTTCTGTGGGAACTGTTTCTTTAGTGCAGGTGGGACGCTGGTGACCTCAACGGGGGACATTGTTGGGGGGTGGAAGGAACACTTTGAGGATCTCCTCAATCCTGCCGACACACCTTACATTGAGGAAGCAGAGGCTGAGGACACTGTGCTGGAACTGTCTATCACCCAGGCTCAGGTCACTGAGGTAGTCAAAGAGCTCCTTGGTGGCGCAGCTCCAGGGGTGCATAAGGTTTGCCCCAAGTACCTCATGTCTCTGGATGCTCTGGGAGTGTCTTGGCTGACACGTCTCTGCAGTATTTCAAGACAGATGGGATCTCTACCACAGGGCTGGCAGACTGGGGTGGGGGTTCCCCTTTTCTAGAAGGGGGACCGGAGGGTGTGTTCCAACTACCAGGGAATCGCACTCCTCAGCCTTCCTGGGAAAGTCTATGCCAGGGTACTGGAGAGGAGAGTCTGTCTGATAGTCGGACCTCAGATCCAAGAACAAAAGTGCGGTTTCCTGTGTCAAAAGATTGTTAACTCCCTTTTGTAACAGTAAAATCTGTCCAATACAAGAGGCCTCCAGCTTTGATGTGTTTGCTCCGCTGCTGGACAAGTTAAAGAAAAATAAATTGAAAAATCAATAAATAAAATGCCTTAATTCAAATGCAAGAACTTTGAAATGGAGACAAAGGAAATGGTGGTGATGGGATTATTGTAGAATTTGGCTTTATCCATCTTATCACCTGGAATAGGTTGATCTTCCTAACCTCGGCAAATTCACTGTGAACAAATTCCCAAGAGATTAACAATGTTTATTTTTTCTGCTCCTTTACTGAGAACATGTGAAATATCTGAGTTCAGCAAGAATATCTCATCAGTCTTTAAAACACAATAACACCATATATGTCGCAAAATAGGGGCTTGAGTCTGGTGCTTACATTTCGAGGTAGACACAGTCAGCAAAATATGGGGAATCTGTAGCTAAGCATTATGACCAGTTCCTCTGAATAAATAGTTCCAGAAAGTATGAACCAGTGGAATAATCTTCATTTGACTACAATATAATCAATGTTTTGTAAATCTTAATGTTGGTGAGCTTGCTAAGCTTGGACAGGCAAAGTGGTGTTAGCTTTCTTTATGCAGCTCCATTGCAGCCAGCAGTTTCATTTTTACCTTTCTAATGCTGCTGGTCTGTTTATAAAAAACAAGACATTCAGCTTTAAATGTGGCACATGCATTCAAGCAAGCTGTGAATAAGGAATTGTAAAAGTTCCATACCGTTTCTAATATAAAGCAGTCGATGAACAGAGAACCACGGAGTAAAAATCCAATTAACAATTTTAGTCCTATTTTCTGAACGCTCACAGTGGGATTGAGTGTGTTGTAACCTGCTGGCAATATATTGACTTGTGCATTGGGATCCATCATTGAATTATCCTGCACATCTCTGTAGTACATGACAGCATCATGGCAGCAGCCCTCACTGACTCATGATGGAACTGCTGCTGTGTAAGTGTTCTTAACGATCAAATGAGCAGAAATAAATGCAGGAAAGTATGATTACCTTATCATACTTATCGTAGGATTACCTTTCTTACTTGGTTTTGAAATTAAATTTCGGTAACGCAGGAGGAGAGAGATAAAAGGTTTTAGATTCTTGTAGAGAAAGAGACATAATATTAAGAATTACTTGTACGTATCCTGACAGGATTAAATATGCTCAGCTGAAATGCTGGTGCAGTGCAGAGCACTTTTCCTGCTAGGTCCCATGAGTCAATGGACACTGCTGTGTCAGCAGTAAAATAAGTGTGTGCTCTGCCATCGCAGGAGCTGTTCGCTGCTGGTGAGGGAAAGTTTGGCACAGATGAAGAAAAATTCATCACGATTCTTGGTAACAGGAGTGCAGAGCATCTCCAAAGAGGTGAGGCCATTTGTGCTGTGTATTTACAACAACAACAAAAAGGATTGAAAAAGAAAAAAATATATATTTTTTGCTTTTCCCTGTTTTACACTGTTAAATGAGGACATTTCCAATGGCTTAGGCTGAATCCGAATTCTTCCCCTACAGCTTCTCCCTACGCTTCCGAGTGTTGGGGCATTTGAAGCTGCAGTGGTGTCCAAACTTGTTTTTTTCAAGGGGAAGGGGTTGGGGCTTAGGGCTGACTATCCCTCTGCTGGGAGGGTGTTCCATGTCCCACTGCAGTGGCAGTGTTTCACATAGGGGTGCTCTGAAGGACAAAAGTTTACAATTAAAGAAAAAAAAATGACTTGCTGTTTTTTCATGACTTCTTGAAGTTATTAAAATTATGTTTTATGTTTTGCTGCCCCCATCTTAGGGGCAGCAATGGAAGGGAATTTGCCCCAAATCAGTCACAAATGTAACTGTCTTTAAGTTTGGAAGCTGTTGGGCACTAACCCAGAGCAGCTGCCAAGCAGATTGATGGGACATATTTAATGATTTAGAGAGAACAAGTCTAATCAGGACAGAAAACTAACATTGTTTTCACTTCATTGTGTTCATAAACATAGTTGATCCATCTTTAATTTTAAATGTAAAATGGAACTTTAAAAGTTTATGCAAAAATGCATCAAAAGAACAGAAATCGGAGTGCAATGTGACTCATCATACATGTATCTACAGTATGTACAACTCTTTTGCAAGTAGACAACTTGTAAATGTCTTTTTACTTGTATGTCTCATGGCTCTTTAGAAATTATTCAGCTATGAAAGTTTTTAACTGCACATGTTCAAAATAAATTAAGTGCAATAATCATTGCCGTTAATGAAGTTTTCTTAGGGTTTTTAGTCTAGCTTTTTGCTCAGTTTTCTACTGCCTGGGTCACATCAGGTTTTTGTCAATAATCATCCAGTTGGGAAGACTTCCAATACACGATTTTCAGCTATTTATCCAGAAGGAGAAAATACAGTTCTGAGTAGAATGAGGAAAAATCCTTTTGCATTTAATTAAATAAAATTTACAATATTAGTACATTTGTGCAGAAACTGGCATTTGACCAACAAGCATCTATCTATCTATCTATCTATCTATCTATCTATCCGTCCGTCCGTTGCTGGAGCCTATCCCAAATATAGTTAGGTGAATGTAAAACTATACATCCTTTTTTCACTTTCATGTTTTTACTGTTTCACAATAAAAGTGCTTTAACACTGAAACTTTTACCTAACTATATTACAGTTTTTCTCAGTGGCTTTGGTGCGTTTCTCAGAACACTATTAACATTTGCACAGCAGTTAGTGCATTTCTCAAAACAATTAGTGCAAACTGCAAAACCTAGTGGATAGCCTGCAAAAGCCCGTCACATGCTCAGAATCGATCATCCATTCCTCAAAAGCAAGTATTCATGTCAATGAAACTGTCAGTGCCATCAAAATGAAAAGTCTTGACACCATCTTTATGAACAAGATAGTCAAATGGCTTTGTCATGTTTTCACTATGACAGTTTATAATTTCAGTGTTTTCATTGCAAAAATATTTGGCGATACCTGAAAATGCTCAAGACAGCACTATGGACTACTTGTACAGCCATCTGAAATGTGCAGTAAAGTCACTGTAGATGTTAAACATAAAGTCACCCTTTTGGTAGAGCTGTGAGCACTATACAGCACATGTAACAGTACAGTAAATCATTCTGGAACATCCAGACGTTCTTGTCTGTCTGGACACATATTTTCATCTACATCACAACAGATGTTATCCCTCACAATGCAGCGAGGAAAGTATCTCCTGGAGTGGCGAATCCATCCTCTGCAGGACTCTGCTGTGATGTCGTCACATGCTGCATCCATGGCTGCTAGCAGGGCCATTTGCTCATGTGGATGCCGGTCATAAAATTGCACACACCTCCTCATGAGTGACAGCTGAAATTCACCTGAGATCAATTTTTCAATTTAGGAGACATTTCCAGGACAAAATGATAAAGGAAGGTACAGAATTTGCTTGTCAGATGGCTAATATTTGACATTTGATAACTAATTCAACAATTTTGAGTGTAATGACTCAAGCAATGAAAGTAAGACTATTGGTTTTATTGAGAACGACTATTCAGCATCCGTAAGTATAATTAATTCTGACTGACATGACATAAGCAAATGGAAATGTCAAAAAACAGCAGAGAAATGTATCAAACCAACTGATTGATGTCAAAAATCAGTTGCAGTTTGTTCAGAGAGAGGAGAAACTGCTACTATGATGTGTACAAATGACTAAGTGTTGTGGAGGTTGAACTAATAGTTATGAGAATTTCAATTCTGATCTGAGAAACGCACCAAAGCGACTGAGAAAAACTGTAAATGAAAAGGCATATTTGGTGGTAAAGTGTACAGATAAAAAGAAATCACTGCAGAAATGTAAGTCTGGGATGTATATAGTAAATTAGTTTCTTCCATTCCCACAAGGTTTTTGATGAGCAATTGAGTTTCTTTTGTTTTCTTTAGTGTTTGCTGCATACAAGACGCTCTCTGGCTCCAACATAGAGGACAGTATCAAAAGTGAAACTACTGGGAATTTGGAAAATTTACTGCTAGCTGTTGGTAAGAATTTCTGTGTGATTAATCCCTGTTTGTCACATCACCCTTGAAACGTAGTGTCAGTTCATCGTTCTTTAAAAAAATAACAAACCACTGTTTTTTTTTACAGTGAAATGTGCCAGGAGCATTCCTGACTTTTTTGCTGAAAGCCTTTATAAGTCCATGAGGGTACGTATATCTTAGGACTTATGTCTGTCGGACGCACAGTCAACATATGACTGAAACAACAAAATGAAACAAAATGAATCAAAAAGCAACAGCAGTTTGTGTTCTGCTACAGCTGACAGCTATTCATGGTTTTTGTGATAGCCAGCATGCATTTCAGTCTTTATGGTAAATATGACAATTCAGTAAACTATCATTTTTGGAGTCTGATCAGGATCTGGAAGACAGCTGCTGTTACAGTAGATCTGATGCTACAGTAGATCTGATGCTACAGTAGATCTGATGCTACAGTAGATCTGATGCTACATTAGATCTGATGCTACAGTAGATCTGATGCTACAGTAGATCTGATGCTACAGTAGATCTGATGCTACAGTACATCTAATGTTACATTAGATCTGATGTTACAGTAGATCTGATGCTACATTAGATCTGATGTTACAGTAGATCTGATGCTACATTAGATCTGATGCTACAGTACATCTAATGCGGGGGTCGGCAACCTGCGGCTCCAGAGCCCCATGCGGCTCTTTAAGCACTGCCTTGCGGCTCACTGGCGCTTTTTCAAAAATGTTTGAAAATGAAAAAAAAAATGTTGGAGGGAAATATATTTTTGTTTTAATACGATTTATGCTGGAGTACAAACATGACACAAACATCCTTTACGTTTTCCAGTTGTTGTGAGATGAGCGCAGGTGTTTCCACGCCGGCTGAGTCAGCGCGCAATCTAGCCACACCCACAATGAAAAGTCAATGCAAACACGCAGAATTCCTGCCCGTGAGTCTGGAGCGCACGTGAGTGCACGTTGCTACGCGGGTTTTTAAGGCAGGTCGCGAGCTCCACTGCGTGCGTGACCGCGCTGCTCCGGTGTGGATATCACCTGCTGAGCGCGGCGATGTGCAGGTCTCACACACCGGCCGCGTGTGGTGCGTGGCGGGGAGGAGATTCTCCTTCTATTATATTTTTACTGTTCATTAGCGCTCCTCTGCATCTACAACAGGGAGAACCTAAAGTAAAAGTGTTGAAAATCCCCCAAATCTTTCTGAAGACTTTTGTTTTCACAACTCTGTCCTTTTAAATGTCTGACTTAAAAACTCACGCGCGCTCCAGACTTGGAGACAAGGGATTCGGGTCTGCACGCGCTTATATTGACTCCTCATTGAAAGTGTACTCTTGATTGCGCGCCGACGCGGCCAGTGTGGAAGCACCTTAAAGGTGCACGTTACATTTTTGTGGGGTTTTTTTTTCAAATCCTCTAAATAAAAATGACATCAAAAATCGTATTTCTTTATTGCATTTCTTTAATTTCATCAAAGCAATGAAACAAACTCTAATTCATTCATATTGTAGTGATGGTCTCAGGCACGGTGGGCTTGCTGTCGGTCTGGCAGCGGAAGGAATTGTGGGTTACCCATTCTTTTGCCTGTCTGACTGGAATTGGATTTAAGTTTGGGTTTTCCTCAATGTGTTCTGTTGTCTGACTGTTGAACATTTATGATTTTGTCCTGTTATGTTTGAATTCTTCCTGCACCTGGAGTGAGAATGAGGGAGAGACTGATCAGGACCCCCTCTCGTTGTGTCATTGAGGGATGTCAAAATAAAAGCTCATGTTTTTAGTATGAGGCTATTCAGCCTTTGTCAGGTAGCTTGGCGCTGCAATTCCACTTTAACTTGTCATGAGACCAAAGTAGAGGATTACGCAAAGTGGGACACGCAACAGGAGAAATTATCATTTAATCACAGACATGATCAATCGACACAATCTCCATGTGTTATTTTCATTGTAAGACTTAAATAAAGCGACTCAATTTATGCGGCTCCAGACATATTTGTTTTTTGTTGTATTGGTCCAAAGTGGCTCTTTCAACATTTTGGGTTGCCGACCCCTGATCTAATGTGACATTAGATCTGATGCTACAGTAGATCTGATGTTACATTAGATCTGATGTTACATTAGATCTGATGCTACAGTAGATCTGATGCTACAGTAGATCTAATGTTACATTAGATCTGATGCTACAGT
The DNA here is from genome assembly GCF_002922805.2 of Oryzias melastigma. Classification (NCBI taxonomy): domain Eukaryota; kingdom Metazoa; phylum Chordata; class Actinopteri; order Beloniformes; family Adrianichthyidae; genus Oryzias; species Oryzias melastigma. The sequence goes on from NC_050513.1 coordinate 21,420,731, forward strand.
AGATCTGATGCTACAGTACATCTAATGTTACAGTAGATCTGATGTTACATTAGATCTGATGCTACAGTAGATCTAATGTTACAGTATATCTGATGCTACAGTAGATCTGATGTTACATTAGATCTGATGCTACAGTAGATCTGATGTTACATTAGATCTGATGCTACAGTAGATCTGATGCTACAGTAGATCTAATGTTACACTAGATCTGATGTTACAGTAGATCTGATGTTACATTAGATCTGATGCTACAGTAGATCTGATGTTACATTAGATCTGATGTTACAGTAGATCTGATGCTACAGTAGATCTGATGCTACAGTAGATCTGATGTTACAGTAGATCTGATGTTACAGTAGATCTGAGGCTACAGTAGATCTGATGTTAAAGTACATCTAATGTTACAGTAGATCTGATGCTACAGTAGATCTAATGTTACAGTAGATCTGATGCTACAGTAGATCTGATGTTACATTAGATCTGATGCTACAGTAGATCTAATGTTACAGTAGATCTGATGTTACAGTAGATCTGATGGTACAGTAGATCTGATGCCACAGTAGATCTGGTGTTACAGTAGATTTGATGTTACAGTAAATCTGGTGTTACAGTAGATCTGGTGTTACAGTAAATCTGGTGTTACAGTAGATCTGGTGTTAAGAGTAGAGGATGTGGACATGGTTCCGTGGATGATGCTGATTCACTGTGGTGACACCTGGAAGGAATAGACAGAAGGAAAAGAAGTCTAAATCTAGATCCGGAAGACACAACAGAACCTGCTTAGAATTTGGGCTGAAGGACAGCAATTGAGTCCACTTGGAAGCTGCTCACTTGCTGCCTTCTGTATTCATGGTTTTCTTTCTTTTCTTTAGAGAGCTGGAACGGATGATGATACTCTGACCAGAGTAATGGTTTCAAGGAGTGAGGTGGACTTGTTGGATATCAAAGCAAGCTTCAAAAAAATGTATGGAGCATCTCTTTACTCCACCATCCAGGTAAGACAGAGTAAAGTCTGAAGTCAGTCCAAGCTCTTTCGTCATACATTGTTCAGTATTTAATAGGCATTACAAATAGCATAAATGTTTAACATGTTAGAGGAGTATCATCAGTGTGATTGATTCTAACCCTCCTGATCTTTCTTTAAATGTGACTGGAAGCTGCCAGCTGGGGGCACTTTGCATGTGCTGTTCATGTCAGCACATTGATGGAGTGGAGATCAGAGTTTTACTTCAATTGTCGCCTCGGGGATAATGAAACTGCACTCTAGCTTTTCACAGATTTTTCTGTGAATGAATCCATTTTACCCAGGCAGATGTTCCATGAGAAAAGGCTTATTGCAGTCCTCCTGGAGAGCTCCTAAAAGTCAAGACTAAAACAAAACAGAAAAAAAACATTCAAATCATCCTTTAAAGCAGTGTTAATCAGAAGAGGAAAAGAAGAGGAAGAATAAGTTCCTACTTCTCCTGACGGTGATGGACAGATTGACACACAAGACCTCCAGCAGCCGCCATAGAATACATATGCTGATAGCAAAGTAATATGAAGCAAAAGTAAGATAGATCAGGCTGTGGAAAACTAGAGAAGTGAGACGGAAAGAAGAGGATGCACAAGGTTTGGTCGGATAAAAGCAGTTGACTCACTTTGAAATTCTGCATTTGGAACATCATTGGAAAAAGTTAGTCTTTTTCTGTACGTCAGGCGTGTTTTTAAAAACTGCCTTCAGTACACTTCTCTTCCACTTATATCTCCCATTGAATCCTGAAATCAAAAACCTCAGTGGCATCCATCATAGGCACATAAACAGCCTGAAGCTCTCATCGGGACAGAAGGAAATTCCACAAGGAATGGCCATCAATTCGTTAAATTATTCAGCTTCTTTTGTGAGAGAACATGGTGTCTTATACTGATATTAACATGCAGGTTATGTCCTTGTTATGAAAAAGAGAATGGCTACTCGCTTTTGTAGCAAGTTCACACAGTAACAGCAGGAATCATGTGAGTGATGTCAGATAATCTAAATGTTGATACGGAAAGTTAAACACAGTTAAAGCCTCTGAAACCATTAGGTAATGCAAACTAACCACTAGGACCAGCCAGGACTCAGGTAATAGAGTAGTTTATCCACCAATTTACAAGGAGAGATATTTGATCTGTTCTTTCCTAGATGAAATGAGCCCTGAACACTAAGCTGTAGGGATGTTATGTGAGGGGAAGTGTGGCTAAGAAACACTGTTGAGTGTTCAAGAAGCTTTGGCGGAACTACATTTGATAAGACAAAATAAAGATATTTATGGTGCTATTCTCAGGGATACAGCGTGTAGAGGGGAGTTCCCAGAGGTCCAGGTGCTGCTAGGTTAGCCACACATCATCATTCACGCCAAAGAACGAGATGAACTCATGCACAGGAGAAAGAACCGTCATTTCTGATGGGAATCTTTCACATGGTTCAGTTATTTAACGCTTATTCTTTCTGTGTTTGATTTTTGCAGGAAGACACAAATGGCTACTATCAGAAGACGCTGCTGTACCTCTGTGGCGGCAATGATTAATCCGAGTCTATCGGGTGTCGAGCAGCACTGAGCGATGAGCCACTGAGGAGCTGTGAGACCAAGCTGTAAACATGAGACCAGAATATCGCTTCTCTTTCCAACTCTAGATTGGTGTCTTTTAAAGTATTGCACATTAGCAAATGTGATTCTGATTCTATTTAGTGAGTCTGGAACATCCCTTACAGCAATTCATTTACCTTAAATGCACCAGTTTAAAACATTAAACAGCTAATTCTAATAATAATTAAGTCATTAGTTAATGTTTAATAATGAAGTTTTTTCTAGCATGTTTTTGTAGTGGTGTTTTGAGTGAACTAATACAGCTGTGTGCAGTGTGAAAGGCATTCTAATAAGGTTTTCATGCCGCAGCAATGCTACCCTCAGTGATCATAGATAAGGAGCTGACACAGACAGCTGCAGTCAGGATACTATCCATGAGCTCATGTTAAACCAACAGGCCGGTTTGTCCAGTTTATAGGATGACTGGTGAGCAGGAGCTGGACCAGCTGGAGGCAGAGTTTCAGATTCTTCTCAGTGATCAAAAAGTTCAACATTTACAGTTAATTTCACTAAATGTACTCATGATTTATTCAGTTTTTGTAGGACAGTTTTTTTTTTCACACTGTACTTTTCACATGTTTTTTGTTAGTCCTTTTTCTTTTACATGTGTTTGGATTTATCTTGTTTCCTCCATCTATTACATTTGTACACAGATTAAACCTTTCTGTTTGTGTGTTTCACCAGTTCTGGTTTCTAACATCTTTGGACAAAATAAACTAAAAAAAATATTGATGTGAACTTGCTTGAAACAAGAGTTTGGAGTGATGACTGCAGAATCTAAGACCGGGGTGGGGGGGTGTGCAAACTACAGCCCAGGGGCCATGTGCACCCCGTAAAACTGTTCAATCTGACTCGCCAAACTGGAATAAATTCTTAATAATGTCTTGTTTTCCCTTTATTTCTGGTGGATGGTCCACTATTAATACATTGATCAATACAAAGTTCATAGCATTCATGTTTGGTTGGAAGATTTGTTGTTTTTCAAACATTCATGTGTATTTGTGGAGTCAGACAGTAATTTTTCCGATCACTACATGTACACAGCATTTCTCTGACTTTACGTATGCCCCCGAAGGACATCAGCCATTTGGTGCAAAAAAAAACATAAAAACAAAAACATAGTTTTGAAATTAAAACTCCAAAATATTCTCTTTTAATATATATATATTTAGTCTTCAATCAAAATAAAGCATCTGTTCTTCCCAATTATTTGTTTCTGTTATGAGATAAATTACCAAAATCCTTCACACATCAGCTCCTGATCTCCCTTTCTGTCAAATTTTACAACCTTTTGTCGTCCATGAGTCAAACAGATTACCTGCTCCTGATCTAAGAGATCAATTAACCTTTTAGATGTAATGCATTAAATGTTTTTGGTTGGAGGAAAGAAAATCTTTTGCTCATGGATTCAAAAAAACATCCTTGTGTTCGACTGTTATTGAAAATTCTGTGTGTTTATTTATAAGTTGTTTATTACAAGCATGTTTTACAAAGCTGAAGCTAAAGGTTCAAGCTAGACAGATGTTTTCTATGCTGCCATGTTTCACCTAAAAGGATACAACTCTCTGTGATTATACTGGTGTAGTTTTATACACCATCTTTTTAAATGTTTTGAAAACGCTCAACCATGTGGTTAAGCAGGCAGTTAAAGAGCTAACACTGTTTCTGTGACGCCAGGAAACCTCTAGAAAACCCCAGTCTTGAAGGGAAACAAATCAATTTAACTTTTCTGTTCAAAATATTTCACAGACAACACAACTTGTTTTTAAATAAATGAAACTTTTTCTGTTTACTAAACAAATCGACTCATTTACCTACAATTATGGTATTAATTCTGCATTTTGCAATAAACACAGGAGTATAGAACAGCGCCACATCTCTTTCTCTTAATATTATTATTATTATACAAGCAAGACTATCTGTCAAACATAGTCATTTCGGATCAGCACAATCCACCAGAACTGTTTAAAACAATAGACTCTGTTCTTAATGCTGCACTGGAAGCGGTCCCATCCGCCTCCAAGTGGGACAGGCCCGGAACACCTCTCCAGGAAGGAGACCAGGAGGCATCCGGACCAGATCCAAGCCACCTCAACTGGTTCCTCTGGATGTGGAGGAGAAGCAGCTCTACTCCGAGCTCTCTCCGGGTGACGGAGGGAGCTCGGACACCCTCCAGAGGAAACTCATTTCAGCTGCTTGTTGCATTGTGAATATTAACATTAAACTTAATATAGTCCGGCTTCATCAGTCAGACACATCGATTACTGAACAATTAGTACTCAGCAAAAGTAACTCTTCTGCTATAAACACAGAGGTTTAAGGAGACCTCGGACAGAGCAGACTTGAAATAATGATGAGAATTATTTTACCTGAACACATTGGAGGAAAACATGCTGTACACTCTTTGTGTCCTGAGAACTTTAATGTGAAACTTGCTGCTGAAAAAATCAGTTTTGTCACGGTGCTCAAGAAAGCTGTGATAAATATATGAACATGAGACAGAGTCAGCAAGTGTCAGCGGCTAACCATGCTTCTGACATCCGACTAGGCACAACAATGCCACACTCTGAAAATCGAGATCAAATCTCCTGCAAAGCTCATCTTCTTTCCGACTCTCTGGCACTCGTATTCAAATCCAGCTTTATTGATCTTGAGGGAAATGGTTTGATATTAGTATTTTACAGAACCATAAAATTGTGAGTAAAGGAAGATTAAAAACAACAACGACACACCTGGGTGCATTATGTGAGAACACAGCTAAGAAGAGATGAAAACGTAAGTTCATTGCGTCAACCATATCCTCGGTTAGATAGGACTCCAGTAACACAGGGAAGCCTTCATGTGAAACTTGATTTTCTTTGACACACTTTCCATTACATTTGACATACCTCCTCTAAACAAAACAGTTTTGGGTTTCCTCCAGCATTGATCTTTGGAACACTGAGTGCATATTTCATGGAGAAGAATGAAATATGTAACAGATACAGTTCAAGAACTTCACCTGCGTGAAGAAAAGCGCTTCTCCACCGCGCAGTACCGGCGCTAATTAGCTTGGTGAGAGTAACCCCTTAAAACAACGTTTGATCCATTTTTGATGCTTTTATATGGAAGTTTTTTAGTTCCATCAGACTCGGATTTTTTTAACCCCTGAATTTTTATTCTGAATTTTTCTAACCTCTGAATTTTTTTATGTTGAATTTTTTTAACCCCTGATTTTTTTAACCCCCTGAATTTTTATTCTGAATTTTTTTAACCTCTGAATTTTTAGCCTGAATTTTTTTTCAACTCTTGCTTTTTAAATAGCAAAATTTTATGCTCCCAAAAATATTTCCTATCTTAAAAAATTATGTGTTTTTAATTTCAAGACTTAAAATTGCCATGGGTTAAAAAATTCAACATAAAAAAATTCAGAGTGAAAACTTCGCCCAAACAGTCTCATCAGAGCAAGTAGTCGATCCAGGAGCACATCGATATCCAGCCAATCAAATCCCGACACTGACGTGACGTCAGCTCTTCCTACGCTTTGGAGTTCAAGATGGCAGCCAACACAAGCGGTAGCACATCGGTGAGTAATTACGTTTATATTTCCCTATTGTTTTCTCATTAATATCGTTTAACAGAGTGCAAAATGTGCCCAACGTTTGTTGTGATTTTATTTTTAAGTTCGCCGTCACGTTCAGCCATCGAAAGTGACTTAGCTTTTATGCTAACGTGATGCATTAACCACAGCTAGCTAACATCTGTCTCCTCATATTACCGTACCGCGGGAGATTTGTCACATGTACCGCGGGAGATTACCCATTTTCACTGCTCTCATTCATTCGTAGGCCGTGATAAAACGATGCAACTATTAAACCGAGATTTTGTTGTGCAACTTTTTATTTTCACGGCAACTTTGACCAATTCATCGCGACAACAGTCATGGGTGACGACGCAGCTTCATGAGTTTTTCTCTTCTGTCTCCTTCCCAGGAGAAGTGCTCTATTTTTATCATTAGTCTTCTCTGACTTTTTTCCCCTCTTCCCTCACCCGACGCAGACGTGCACGCGGCGGAGTGGGGGTGTGCCGCACACTGCTAAGCCTAGCGCGTGCGGGTGCAGAACTGTCATGTGCTGTGCAATACTGTATGAGAGAAAGACAAATTGATAATACAAAGGAAGAATTTAGAGTGTGCAGGAAAATAAATCCATGCTGAGTCTCCTCCACAACAAACCTATAGACGATTAGCTACATGCTAGCTATTTTGGCTAATTTAGGATTTTTAAAAAAAAATTTTTTAGGCTATTTTGGAGTTTAGCCAATATTTCAGCTGCATGCTAGCTGTTTTTGCTAATTTAGAATTTTTCCGTTTTTTATGCTAGTTTGGAGCTTAGCTAACATTAGGCAACATCAGGCGTTATAGGCCGTAACAATAATGGGAAATCTGCCACAAAATCCTGGACGGTCTGGGGTTTGTTTGTTTTTTTCTTCTGATGGTCTGGTATTTAAAAAAAATACATTTGAAAAATAGTCATTAATCACACTAATTTATCATAATATCTACACTATTTATCAACATTCTACATTCTAGAATATTAATAAAGGTCATAGATATAATGCTATCTGTTGTACTTATTATCAGTATCTTTTAGGAATGCATTTATATGTGCTATTTTTATTCCCTGTTATTTAATGACACATTTAAAAAGCATTTACAAAATTGTTTTTATTTCTCTAGGATATTCTTCTTCAACATATTCTTGAGAGACTGCGTTCACGTCTAGAGTATTGTCTTCAACAACTTCCTCTGGATCTGGACTTCTTGGATTTCTTTGGCACCCAGGAGCTCGTTTTTCTTCAAGCATTGTCTGGCCAAGTTGATGTTTGCCCTGTCCTTTTAGATAAACTAAGCGGTTTACACACATTGATAAAAAGAGAAAAGGACAAAATACATCCACATAGTGCTGTGATTCATTTTGAGCAAGGACCCTCAGGGCGTCGCAGAATGGCTCTTTCCCCCAATCATCTGAGCAGTCTTCTGGAACTGAACTTGTCCATTCCAACCATCGCAAAAATTTTGGGAATGTCCAGAACCACTGTTTTCCGACGCATGAATGAGTTCCATCTTTCTGTCAAGGCACTCTACAGCACCATGTCCGATGAAGAATTAGACCAATGCATTATAGACATAAAGTCCAGGCAGCCCCACTCTGGATATCGGATGGTGAAGGCACTTCTTAAGGCCAGAGGACACAGAGTGCAATACCAAAGAGTTCGATGTTCCATGCATCGTGTTGACACAGCTGGTGTTGTATCAAGGATGGTTTCTTTGGGTTGCATTGCTCGACGTGCTTATTCTGTCCCAGGACCACACTCTCTAATGCATATTGACACACAAGCCACAATCATTTGAGTTTTTGAAGTTAAAGATCATCCTGAGAATTATAGAGCTATGGTAATATTCCGGTTTTTTTTTTCCCCCAATGCAGCTATAACATTGTGATCTTTGGAGGCATTGATGGCTTTTCTCTTAAGGTGAGTTTAGTTACAAGTCACACATGGACACAGGCATGGTGTATGTTGCTTATTGTTATTTTTTGGATGCAGGTTATGTATCCTGGTGCTGCTTCCAATAATCTGGCATCAACAACACTGGGATTTTTCCAAACATCTGTTGAAAGATTTGGCTTTCCTCTAAGGTAATAAGTGCTGTAATTCAAAATGGGTTGCTGTAGTTGAATATAATGGGGGGAGTTGATTGTTTTTACCTGGTAATAATTATTGAAATTACAAGAGTAATAATTCATGTTTTTATTTTTGATGTTGCACCGGCATTTTATATTTAATACTTTTATGTAGACAAAAAAAGCGTATGAATCATGGGGTGACCCTTTTTACCAGAATATATTATTTCATATTTAATTTTGCTTTGATGAATAAACAGATCATGAAGAAAAAAACAATTATACTTTCCTAATCTAATAAAAATAATATGAATCCAAGGAATTATTACTACGCTGTTGAAAACAGAAACTAACAAACAGCTGTTACATTAATCTCTGATCTTCAGTTTCTATCTGGCAACTATAGTTCATAACCATGTTGTTGACCTAGGCATGGTTACTTTAAAAGTGGGGTCATCTGGACCGCACAAGACAGCGCGTTCAACTTTTTTTTTTCAAGGATTTTTCGTCTTTACTGGTGTCTGTGGCAGACATCCTTTCCAACTTTGTCATAGGAGGGATCACATAACAAACTAAGGGTCGGGTCATCTGGACCCCATAAGAGCACAAGGTTGTTAACTGTTCTTCTCCTACTTCTATGGAATGTGGGAATGTACATCCTAATCCTGGGCCTGAACTGACACATATCCAGACCCCTGCTGACTTTAAATCAACATCTGGTCTTAAAGTAGTACATCACAATGTCCGCAGTTTACTACACAAACTAGATATGGTTAAAGTTTGGGCTAGATCTACAGATGCTGATATCCTGATAATCTCTGAAACATGGTTGACAAAATCTATTACAAATGATGAAATAAGCATAAGTGGATATAATGTCTTTCGCTCTGACAGGCCAAAGAAAGGTGGTGGAGTAGCCATTTATGTTAAATCAAGATTTGATGTTTCAATCATCCTGTCAAAGTCTATTAGCAAACAGATGGAGTTTCTGGCTCTAAACATGCAAATAGCAAAATCTTTCTCAATCACAGTTGTAGGATGTTACAGACCTCCTTCTGCCACAAAGGAAACCTTATCATCCTTAAAGCAATTTCTTTCCATGATAAACTTGAATGAATTGTTGATGGCAGGAGACTTCAACTGGGATTGGTTCACTGCTGCCTCAGATGAGTTTAAATCTTTCTGTGATTCTATAAATCTTAGCCAACTGATCAAACAATCAACTAGGCCTAATGTTGAAAGTTCAGAAAAGTCTACATTGATCGATCTAATTCTAACAAATACCTCGCATAAATGTTCATCCTATGGAGTTTTCTGTAATGATTTGAGTGATCATTGTGTAGTTGGAGTGTGCAGAGACACAAAACTCCCTAAATCTAAACCACGCACTATTTTCAAGAGGAACTTGAGGAAGTTCAACGAACAGGCCTTCCACCATGATTTGTCCTCTGTTAAATGGGAACGCATCAGATTATTGCCAGACATAGAGCCAGCCTGGCCTTCTTTAAAGATAACTTTGAGAAAATTATTAACAAACATGCCCCTCTGAGAAAATATCGGGTTAAAGGGAGAAAAAAACCCTGGTTTTCTCAAGAACTTTCAGATCTAATTCACCAACGTAATGTTGCTTGGGCCAAAGCCAGGAAGACTGATTCTTCAAAAGACTGGACTGTCTTTAGGCAACTAAGAAACAAATGTACTGCTCATATTAAAAAGGCAAAATCAGAATATTACTTATCTATTACAACTGAGAATCTTAACAACCCTCAGAAATTTTGGAAAGCAATTAAATCGTTATCTGTGAACAAAATCCCTCAGACTCTCCCCACATTTATTTCTATAGATTCAAATACAGTATATGACAGAAGCGAAATTTTAAATTGTTTTAATCGACACTTTACAGAATCAGGATCTGTATTTGACACTGTAAAGGCCTCTGCTCCCCCATCCAAAAACTTGCATATGTTATCTGGCGAACCATTCTCATTTGTACCTTTTAACCTAGAGCAGGGGTATTCAAGTCCAGGCCTCGAGGGCCGGTGTCCTACATGTTTTCCAACCAACCTTCCATTGAAGCTCCTTAT
>NC_050513.1:21432022-21434881 GCF_002922805.2 Oryzias melastigma
CATGAATTTGGGTTTGTCAGAGTTTGCAATGTCTTGGTTTGCTAATTATTTGAGAGGAAGAACCCAAAGTGTTAAACATGATGATTTGGGTTCTGAAGTTGTGAATGTCCATAAGGGGGTGCCACAGGGCTCAGTATTAGGACTCCTCTTATTCATAATCTACATCAATGAACTGGGCCAAAATGTATCTGAAGCCTGTATACATCTTTACGCTGACGACTCAATTATTTATTGTTTTGGTTCATCCCCTTCTAACGCTGTTCAATCTTTACAGAAAGCTTTTGATATTGTGCAACATACACTCATTCAGTTAAAATTACTTTTGAATGCTGACAAAACAAAACTAATGTTGTTTTCACATCACAGAAAAAGACCACAATTTATACCAACGGTGTCCACTATTGAAGGAAAGGAAATTGAGGTTGCCCATCAGTATAAATATCTGGGTATTTTGCTTGATGACACTCTGAGTTTTAAACCCCATGTTGAAACCCTTGTGAAGAAACTTAAACTTAAACTGGGTTTTTTATACCGACACAAATGCTGCTTTTCTTTTAAAGTTAAAAAGCACCTTGTTGCTGCAACTTTTCTACCCATTTTAGATTATGGAGATCTGCTCTATATGAACGCCTCTGCTAATCGTCTTAGTAAGATTGATTCTGTGTACCATGCTGCTCTAAGGTTCATCACCAACAGTAGGTCATTGACCCATCGCTGTCATCTATACCTCAAAGTGGGATGGCCTTCTCTGTCCACCAGGCGATTAACTCACTGGTTCAGTTTTATTTACAGAGCTATACTTGGACTTCTTCCTGATTATATTTGTAACTTAATCACACAGAGATATGTTCAATCTCATGCTCTGCGTTCCAATAACCATTTATTACTCTCTGTTCCTTCTGTTCGTACTGAGCTTGGGAAAAAGGCTTTTTTCTCCTCCGCTCCGTCCTCATGGACTTTGCTTCAAAAGGACTTGCAACTGAGAGAACTTATCTCCATAAATGCTTTTAAATCTAGATTAAGAGCACCTGAGACTGCTTCTTTGAATTGTACATGTTTTAGCTAATTAATTTATATGAAATTTTAACCTTATTGTAATTCTATTTTATTTGCTTAACAAATGTTGTATTTTATTGTTGTATTGATTCCTCCCCAGGGCTCCCTTGAAAAAGAGGTTTTAAATCTCAATGGGATCCACCCTGGTTAAATAAAGGTTAAGAAGAAGAACAGTTTATTATGCTAAATGTTTTCAGTGTTTTGTTTTTGATTGCTGTACCAAACCTTAAACTTTCATAACTTAAAACAATCAGACCAAAATAAAAAACAAAAATATCAACCAATACCTACCATTCTGACACACATTGGAAGGTGCATTTAAACAGGCAACCTGGGTCAGAAGCACTGCAGTGCAGTAGTAATTAAATATTTAATGGTGTCATTCTTTATATTATACTTGTGGCTTTAGTAAGAATTATTTGATTTGATAGTTCCTAACCTTTTTTCTCCCTCTTTTTTGGGGTGGGGTGTTGTATTTCTTCCAGAGTTCGTGGGGATCACGGAGGAGAAAATGTGGAGGTCGCACGATTGATGTTTACTGTCCGTGGCACAGGAAGAAGCAGTTTCATCTCAGGAAAGAGTGTGCACAATCAGCGGTTTGTTCTTTTAATATTCTGTCATTTTTAAAGGTTTTTAAGTATTGAAAGTGTTCTTGCATTATTTTTTATAATTTAAATTATAAACAATTAAAATGTTTTCTTGAAAAGCTTTTTCTTTAGGAAATGTATTTAACCTTGTAAATAGTGCACTGGCCATCAGGATGGACTGCCAAATGTGTCTGAAATTACTTTTTTTGTAATATCATTATTTTACTATCAATGGATTTTTAAAAGTTACCGCATGTCTTACATAAAATTATGAAATGAATTTAAACAACATACATCTATTATAATATATAAGACATTATGAATGTTGTGATGCATGGATTTTATGAGGTTTAGACACGAGTAATCAAATAAAAAAGCCATATGTGGCTACATATTTCTATATATATTTCAGAATAGAACGACTATGGAGAGATCTCTGGGTGGCCGTTACATCCATCTACTATGAAGTTCTTCACAACCTTGAGGAAGAAGACCTTCTTGACATTTCAAATTCTGCACACCTCTTCTGCTGCCACTATGTGTTTCTGCCTCGCCTGCAAGACAATTTGGATACATTTTGCAGTGGATGGGACAATCATCCACTACGAACAGAAAGCAACATGACCCTCAACCAGCTGTGGGAGTTGGGTCGCACAGATCATCCTGTTCCTGTACCAGAAAACACACAGGTATGTGTGTGTGTATATATATATATATATAACCCTTAAAAGTGTATTAAATGAAATTAATCTATCGCCTTTCTTGTTTGTTGCAGGAGTTCCTGATTCCTGACATTGACTGGGAAGAAAGTGGGCTCTCCTGCCAGAACCATTCAAGCATTGTTGTTCCAAACATGGACTGTCCACTGACAGAGGAACAAATGGAAGCTTTACAGGAAGTGGTTAATCCAAGAGCTGCATCCCAGTCTTTTGGCTCAGACATCTACATTGCAGCTGTTCAGTTTTGTCCCCAATGCTTTTGAATGAAAGTGGTATATATATTAAACTACAAATGTTTAAAGAACAGGTTCCTAATATAAATATTTAAGAATTAGGTAAGTTACACTACAGTTAATCAAGTCTTAAGTTTTGACAAATTTGAGAAAAAACATTTCATTTTGCATTGTCATCCCCAAATGGAGTATTTCCACGTTTACATAAATGTTAAGATGATTGGAACGTGTGTAATAAATTGAAATGGCACATTAAATCAACCT
>NC_050513.1:21438896-21443182 GCF_002922805.2 Oryzias melastigma
GGGACTCAGTGTCATAGCTCAAAGCAGTCCTTTAAACGTGAGTCATTATTCTTTAGTTTTTAGCTTCAGCGTTTGGTTGATGGGGGTGTCATACAGACCTGAGTTTAGGAAAATACATCTGTAAAATGAAATCTTCTCTATCAAAAGGCAAAATTGATCAATTAAGAGACAACATTCATTATGGGAGTGTGTTTTTACCCTTAATTTAAAGTTATATCATAGACCCATTCACCCATGCACACACACATTCACACACTGATGTGTGCCGAACACTGGAGCCAAACTACAACCACCAGAGGCATGATGGGTTCAGGTTCAGTGTCTTGAGCCAAGGACACTTTGACATGTGGGGGGTGGGAGGGGTGGGGGGTAGGAGCTGAAACTGTAATGTTGTGATCAGCGGTTGATCACTCTGCTGCCGCATAAGTGATCTAAAGCATCATTTCAGAGGAAAAGTTCAAATTTTACTGTTTGTTTTTGTCCAGATGATGAATCAAAAATGTGTTTCAAAGAAACAAAGTAGTTTCCAAATTGCTTGAAGTGCAAGAAAGATTCACCATTTCCTATGTACTATCCTCCATTAAGCGTGTATCTGCAAACAAATATTTTCTTTCATTATTTTTAATAAAGTTTTTTATAAACAGGCAATTAAATAAACAAGACAGAAAGACAGACAAGGATCTATTTCAAATGAAATTCAAGGTTGCTGTTGCTGGTAAATGTGACAGAGATCCTGGGATGTCCGTCAGACATTTGGAGGACACAGATTTTTTCGGATAAACTATTGAGTAACGTAAGTTCACGCCTGTTCCAAGTTTCTATTGTTCCAGTCACCAACTGGTCTCTAGGCCAGTGCAATAAGAATATTCAGGCTATGCGACTAGAACTTCTTATTCAGGTGTCCATTCTTTTTTAATAGATACCCCCTAAGCCAATCAGAATTGAGTACTCACCCAGACCGTGGTATATTGATATTTGATTGAAACCTGTAGTACTTTGAATTGTAACTTTGTGAATATATAATCAGGTGGTTCAGTAGTTTACCAGCGACACTAACTCTAGCTGGACTGACAACTTTAGGTGTCAGAATCTGTTTCTTTATCATCCACACTAAAGTCTCCCTCTGCAGAAGCAGCAGTGAGTTAAAAGGAATGGTTAAAAAACACATCAGACAGCCACTCAACAACAAAGAACTCACTGACAAGCTATGAGTAATGACCAAGTCCACAGTGCCCTCTGCTGTGTGCTGGTGGTGTGACAGAAAATCCATTCAGTTGTGTCAATAAGAATGACCAGATGTAAAAACATTGTGTATGTGGACTGAATAAAGAATGAAAACTCTACAAACTCACAAACAAAAGAAGCAGGTCACTTAAAACTTACAAATTCATTTCTCAAAAAATTTGGAAAAGATTTTCAAGAACTCAAGATACAGTTCATTTATAAAATGATGCCATATAGAAAACCAGGTGAATGTTTTTATGAATCATCACATTTGTTAACTCTTGTTTCAAACGTTAGCTACAGATTAAGGTACATAACATACCTTCACTTCCCTGGGGAAGAACAGACACAGCGATGACAACCTCCTCTCTGCATCGTCTGTCTTCAGCATGCTGTCATCTGGTAAGACACTCTCCTCTTCTCTCATTTACGCCAAAGACACAGAAGCACATGGAGAATAAATGAAGCAAGATCAAGCACAAAACTTTGAGGAGATGTACTAAAGTTGATGCCAACCCTTTGTCACGCACACCCATGTGGGCATGTTTCTGGTTTTTGCATTGTCTGGACCTGTGAGGATCACAGAGAAGTACGGTTGGTTCTTAAGGGGAGTGCAGGTGTTCTGTAGTTCACTTCAGGCTCGAATAGCCATTTTAACCCTTTAACACCGGAGCTCCAGTGTTTATGCTCTTTGACTTACTGTCATTTTGTAATCGTTAACACGATCAATGTAATTCCAGCAGATTCTGAAGGAGAAAAGCGTCTTCAGAATCTGCTGGAATGATCTGGTTAATGTTTTGGAAAGTTACTGTATGTTAAAGTTTTGTGTGTAACCAACGACGCCTCAGGTGTTAAAGAGTTAAATGACGTTATGAAATGATTCATCCTTATGCCAGCGCACGAATGCATTGTTATGCACATGATATGACGTAGGATGTCCACACAAACTATTCTCTGTCTGATTCCCTCATGTCTCAATGTCAGGTTACATGTAAGGGACACTTTCATTTGAACAGCGCTAACAGTTTGTACGACACACCTGCAGCTCACCTTCTTCAGCCTGACTTACCTCTATGAGTTGTATAATGGTGCATTCATGCACTCTGCCATGGCGCGATTTCGACAGCAAGTGCGGCGTCAACCAATCAGAGACTTAGCTTTGGGCACATGATGCTTTCAGTGACTTCATCAAAGAGTAGAAAAATGTATTTTAATATGGCGGCGCGATGCAAGGATTTTTGCTCTGAACTTCCATACATTTTCTTAACCCCCTTAACCTCCGCAGGTTTACCAGAGTCTGTCCGGTTATTGTTGAGCGACTGTCGGATACTCCCTGAACAGGTCGCCAGCCTGTGACTGAGTCCATGGAGCTGGAACGAAAGAGCTCGCTATGATAGCACCAGCATAGCAAGATCTGCTGCAAAGCGTCCGGCAGATCGTTGTGGGATGAGGGAAAGAGCTGCCGTAGTGGGACGGCAGCTGCTGTGGTTCTCCTGTCTCTGCATGGGCTCCATCAGCGGAGCTTCACTAGCTGTGAGCTAGTCGCTAGCTGTGGGCTATTCGCTAGCTGTGGGCTATTCGCTAGCTGTGGGCTATTCGCTAGCTCTGGGCTATTCGCTAGCTGTGAGCTATTCGCTAGCTGTGGGCTATTCGCTGGCTGTGGGCTATTCGCTGGCTGTGGGCTGTCTTAGGCTTTGTAGTTAACAACGTGGCATAATGAAGTAACATCGTTAAGCCAGTAACAATAAGAGTGGGATGACCTGATCTGATAAACACAGAGAATATCAGAGTTTTACAATGAAAATTGCACTCTCCTTGAAGAGGAGATAACTTGTTGATGTAAACTTTCTCTGTTATTCAAATGATATTTTAATCACAACTGTTGATTCCTGTCTGCCTTTCCCCCACAGACTCATCCAAAAGAACTCAGAAACCACCACATGGTGACCCATCACAGTTCCTGATAAATGAAAACAAACTTGTTTTAAATGAAACTGTTGGGAAGTTGAAGAATCTGCAGTCAGAATATTATGTTTGATAACTTCAGATTCAGCTCTGCAGAACAGATGCAGACACTTCCAGTCGATGAGGGTGTTGTTGACAGTCTCCCTAACAGAACACCAACTTCTTAGATCAATTTCACTCCACTAATCATTTTGTACTTTCAGTTTTTGTTTCAAGTTGTTGTAGTCTTTTCTGCGTTGAGTGAAAGCTTCAGACCCATTGACCCTTGTACAAAGGAATTCCTGAGAATGTAAGCTGGCACAAATCTTCTTAGCGTCAGAAGTGCTGGGTCTTGTTCTGATTCATTTTTGGTGTGACTTTTTTCAGCCAATCAGCTGTTGCAGGCCCTCAGACCACTTGTAAATCTGCAGCAGAACCAGAACAACAGTGTGGATCGGGGCCAATGCAGTCCTGCTTTGAGCAGCTTGAAGAAACGTCCTTGATTTTAATTCATGCTCCAACCTTGTCATGGTCCTCGTGGCTATCTTCTTACGTCACCCTCATGACTTCAGTGTAGCTGCAGAGAGGGGCAGCATGGTGGGAGTGTTAAACACTTTATAAAACCAAAGAGAAAGGTTCTGTAAAGTCACAGCCCTCTCATGTCAGATGTGTTCTCTTTTTGGAAGATGAGAAAGTGCTCATAAAAATGAATGAAAACTTTCAGATTCTTGCAGAAATGCTGATGTAAAGTAAAGCTTCAGCTTTGGCCTCCAGTCTAGTTACACAATTAAACATAGTT
This sequence comes from Oryzias melastigma, assembly GCF_002922805.2. Lineage (NCBI taxonomy): Eukaryota > Metazoa > Chordata > Actinopteri > Beloniformes > Adrianichthyidae > Oryzias > Oryzias melastigma. The sequence goes on from NC_050513.1 coordinate 21,442,864, forward strand.
GATTTGGTTTCATAGAAAGGCTGGTCTGAGCCAAAGCACGCTGGTTCAGTCACACTCCCTCTCAGAACCTGTCAGTGCCAAACATGCTCCAGCGCTCTGCCTTCAGCAGAACTGTGAACATTTCACAGAAACTGAAATGACTTTGTTTCATTTTATTCATTCATTGGTAAGTTTATGTTAGCAGAAAAAATAAAGTAAATAAAGAGAAAGTTTACAGGAATTCAGAAAATGAAAACATGTATTTCATAAAGAAAACTACCTCATCAGTCAGAGGATAAATGCATTTTACAGCCGTCCACCAGGATGTATGGGAATGTTT
>NC_050513.1:21443271-21485445 GCF_002922805.2 Oryzias melastigma
TTATTGCATTTCTTTAATTTCATCAAAGCAATGAAACAAACTGTAATTCATTCATATTGTAGTGATGGTCTCAGACACGCGCTGAGCTTGCTGTCGGTCTGGCAGCGCAAGGAATTGTGGGTTACCCATTCTTTTGCCAGTCTGACTGGAATTGGATTTAAGTTTGGGTTTTCGTCAACGTGTTTTGTTGTCTGACTGTTGAACATTTGTTGGCATTTATGATTTTGTCCTGTTATGTTTGAATTCTTCCTGCACCTGGAGTGAGAATGAGGGAGAGACTGATCAGGACCCCCTCTCGTTGTGTCATTGAGGGATGTCAAAATAAAAGCTCAGATGTTCATTATGAGGCTATTCTGCTTTTGTCAGATAGTTTGACACCGCAAAGTCTCACCAACTTGTCATGAGGCCAAAAATGTAGCTTATATGACACGAGGACACGCAGCAGGAGAAATAATCGTTTATTCGACACATTCTCCATGTGTTACTTTCAGGGTACGACTTTTATAAGCTGTTTCAATTAATGCGGCTCCAGGAACATTTGGTTTTTATTGTATTGGTCCAAAGTGGCTCTTTCAACACTTTGGGTTGCCGACCCCTGGTTTAGGGTTTATTGAGTAAAAAACACAGCTATTCTTAAACATTGACACAACTGGATATATTTCATTTAAGTGAAATAGTTAAAAACAAACAAAAAACAAAACAAAAACAAAGGCAGACAAAATCAAATCTGAATCAGTGTTCTTAAATCTTATTTGTCTGAGAATTGCAGTTATAATTTAAAATGAGCCAATTGCAAATATCTTCAGTTTCTGTGATTATTTAGGGTCATTTTACACAAACACAGAGAGAAGTCCCTCACACAGAACCACAGAAGCAGCAGAGTTATGACTTACCTGTAGTTCTCAGAGAAACCTTGCAGTCCTGAATCACAAGAGCTCAGGCGTCTCCACCTGCAGCTGCAACAGACTGGTGCATAATCAGCACTGAACCTGAAACAGACACACTCACACAGAGCATGGCTAGAGGGGCCGGGAACTTTCTTCAGTTTAGATTCTTGTGCCAGCTGCAGGGGTAAGAACACGTTTGACAGCAGAACTTGTGCTGTTGAAGTAAATCTACACAGAAGTTAAAGCCTGATCTGAGAAGTAAAAAAAGCTCCATCGTGCCACCAAAAGGTACTAACTCTGCAGGGTTAGCTTGTTTTCTGTTATTTTGAAAGGGTAAATGATGGAAATAAAGCCTAACTTTTTTTTTACATGTTAAAAGAACATCTTATCTGCAAACTGATGCCATTAGAAGATTTTTTAGTCTTTCCTTGGCTTCTTTATGCACAATAATAGAACATTTTACCTGGGTTCCCCAGACTTTCGATCCAGACTGTATCAGAAGGTAATGAAGGTTACAGACAAAGACAGTGAGTCCACAGCTGCTAATGAAAATGATCAGAGGTGTTTGTGAGTGATGCTGACGCTTCAGGTTCCTCTTGTTGAAATAGGACCTTCTATGTTCAGACAAAAAAAGCCATATTTAAACAAAATCAAGCCACTCAAAAAGAATGTTCGACAGCATTAAATGGAGACAACGACTCAAGATCAGTTCCTGAAGTGTTTCACACAAAAGTCAAATGATCAGAACTGACCAAGTGTTAGATTATAAAAACTGCCATCAGAACAAACAATAAACACATTTCCACAAGTCCCAAAGAGATTCCTAATCCAACTCTGATCATCTTTCGATCTGTTGTAAAAGCAATTCCTGTCTTCTTTTAAGTATGCTTAGGCTGTTTTTTTAGCCAAAATCTTAAAAGCTTTGTCATTTTCTAGAATATAGTTCTGCAGAGCAGCAGGAGTTCATTAGAAACTCACCTCTGAGTTTTGGGCGGGACTGATCGCGGAGTAAACCTGCCCCTTCCCATCATCCATCTGTTTTGATTGCATAAGAGAACTGGACTGAGCGGGTGTGACGTCACCCACGGAAAATAAATCCACAACATTTTTCTGCGTCATGGAGGCAGATGAGGTTAGTAAGCAGTCATTCGTCCAAGTCGGTCTGAGCCAACATTTCTATTTATACTACTGTTGCCAATCAGGAGTCAGCTTGCTGGGAGACCACACCCCTTCCACTGAAAGCGAGCTCAAGAGAATCGCTGAATATTCAAGGCGGGGCCAGCAGGCACCACATGCTTTCACTGAGGCATCTGATTGGTCAGTTTAGAAGTTGAACAACTAGCAATTAAAACAACTTTTCATGAAAAAAAATAAGATTATCAAGAAGATGTTAAGAAAGAGGTATCAGATCAAGAAGGATTATTCTGACAAATACAATGATTGCGTAATTACTGTGTATTTCTCTACTGAAGTGTATGGAATTTTAGTTAGTGTCTTGGACCCAACAGGTACTTCCTGTTTGGAATGCGAGTGGGGAGGGGTCACATATACAGTCAATGGTTTATATGGTCTCCTGCTAGCTAACAGCCCCTAACAACCTCAAGCTACAACAAAAATGGCGAACAATGTCAGAGTTATCCAGCCGAGGAGTTATGATCCAGATTCTAGCTCGGACGAGGAGAATGAAGACGTACATGGATCATTTGTCTGTAAGTGGAGGCATCAGAACTGAGCCTGCGGCCTGCTACTGGTGGTGACTGAACATCACACTTACAAGCTTTCCCCATCAGCATTTTTGTCTGCCTCTGATTCCTAATGATTTGAATACAGAAACAACAAGAAATGCAAATTTAAACGTATAATTTTTTTAATATGTTTTCCTTCATCAGAGAAGAACATGATAAAAGTTCTTCAAACAGTTTTCCTCAGAGTGGGTCTTGAAAGACAAAAGATGTTATAAAAACAGAAATACAATTGTAACTTTTACATATTCTGTTGCCCCAAAGAGGTGTTTTAAAAATGAAAAGAATATAAACTGCAGACATGAAACCTTTTATTTGTTAGCTAAGAAAAGAACATGCCCAACACATTTTCTTCTCTAATCATACAGTCAAAAAGTGCAGGTCAGATAGTTATCTGCTATAGAATGAAAATAAGAGACACCCGCATATGTATGATTGAATACATATATATACACATTTATATAAAACAACCAACGTAAACATGTATCTTAACACATGCACAGCATAAATGAAGGCAGACAGTTCCTTCAGACTCCGTTCAGGTCCAGTATGGATCCAGTAGTTTGGGATTCCTGAAACCAGCTGCAGCGGCACTTTGAAGATTCAGCAACATGTCTGTTCCTGAAGTCTGGAGGTCTGCTGAACTTCCCCTTCTCTGGTCCACTTAATGTTTGAGTCTGAAAGAAACATGAGCAGAAATGTGCTCTGGATCCAGTCACCTGAAAAACGGTTTGCAAAGAAAAGAGAAAAGCAGACTGTTTATCTTTCTTGTCTGAATGCTGAAAATCCCTCCAGTCAAACAGCGTGCACGAGCAGAGAAAAGAGAAGAGACTTTGTAGATTTGAGCTGCAGTCTTTCTGTAAGATGTTGTTTTAGAACATGTTCGTTGCTACAAACTCTTTATTCCAGCATCCCTGGTTCTGTTTTTCTTCTCTGTTTTACCGTTTGTCATAAAGATTTTATCAGGAACCGTAAATACTGTTTTTTTATCTTCTAAATCAGGCTTGACATCATGAGGTTTTACCAGCAGTGAGAAGCTGCTCAGGAGTTTCTTAGAGTTTCAGTGTTTTTCTGATGCAGTCTGATGTGTTACTGTAACTTCAGACAAGCCTTCCCTTGAGGCCAATAACGTTCATCTCATCTTACTAAAGTTGAAGGCAAAGTAGAATAAATACCATCCCCCTATAGTATTAAAGCCAAACGTGTAGAGAAAGGTGCTGCTCACCTCACTGCTTAACTCCGAAATACACCGATGACAAAGGAGCAGATGCCCTGCAGTGACCTCCAGCAGTACTGTCGGGACATTCTCTTTGCGGTGCTCTCCCCTGGCGGTGCTGTTGCCTTGGTGTTGGTTATCTGTGTGGGCTTCACTCTTGGCCTTGCTCGGATGGCTTTCCTCTGGGAGTGCCTTGCAGGAGTGGGTCTGGAAGGGGCAGCGGGCTGCTTTGCTGGTCGTACTGCTGGCTTCTGAGGGGCCTCTTGCTGTGGCTGGTGGGAGGAGGACGATGAGAAAACCATCTGAGAATCATCAGATGCCTTTCTACACATGAAGGGTTTAAACTGTCTTTGCCCCTGGCAGGCGTTTTGGAGCTTCCTCAGATACCACATAATCTGAACGAAGTAGTGGCGAGGTCTTTTGTTGTAAGCGCTGCAGGTGTGAGGTTTCCCCACAAACTCACACCAGTAGAAGCGCTCAGAGCTCCTGCAGGAAAGCCTCAGCCTGGTGTTTTCTCCTTGGCCTGTAATGATCATGGTGCATTTATCCTTCCCCTTGGTGTTAAAGCTGATGGGCTTCTCCCAGATGTTGTGTGCCCTGCTGCCGTCTCTCTGAGACTGAGCTGGCCAGACGCAGCAGGCGAGCAGCAGCAGCGCGGCGGCCTGGACCCACATGCTGTCAGCGGAAGAGTTGGACTGCTGGAACTGAGGGTGCTGTCTGCATTTATTTGCTGGGAAGACAGAGAGCTAATTTAGGCAACAATAAAGGAGTGAATGTCTGAAAGGGTGGAGGAGGAACACACCACAGTAATCCTGCCTTCTTCAGACGTCTCCATCTGAAACCAATAGAAACCACCTGCTATAAAAAAGTTCTTCTGGAGTTCTTCTCCAGGAGACATTCCTGAGCAGCTCACTCATTTCAATCCACACACAGAACACTTTGGGCTACCACTAAATGATTCAAAACAACAGCAATTTGTGTTTTTAAATCATCTTTTGATATAGAACCTAAACTGTAGAAAAAGCCTACACTCTTTTTGATAGTTTTTAAGGAAGCAGTGCAGTCTCCTGAGTCTGCAGCAGCCGGCCTTCCCTGCAGACTCCAACGCCCCCTCTGCTGCAGAGAGATCTGCAGCAACAGCAGTGCTAATTATGAGACAGGCACAAATGCTTGTAATGAAAGAACTGAAGGAACATTTGAGAACATGAAACAGCTTCTGTGAAATCTGACAAAACTCAGGAAAACTCTGTGATCCAAAAAGCAGCAGCCAGACTGTAATCTGGTGCCTACAGAAGAAACCATTTAGTAAGGGTGTAACGATGAATCGATTCATTGATTTCTACGATCCAAACAGATCCATCTGCCTGAGGCAGAACTGAACCCTCCAATACCATTTAAAAAAAGCTTCAAAATGATAATCAAATTGATGTTGGGAGATTCTATTTGGATTGAGACATGGTAGATTTATTTTACTAAAACGTAAAAACGACCAATCACAGCAGACGACACAAAAACTGATCAACCATCATTGCAGTCCAATGAATCTTTTAGATCCTTTTCGGGTCTCTGGTTTGTTTACAGAAAAACAAAGAAACTAAAAACAGACATATTTCAGCTTTCTTAACTGTTTCATAATGAGGTTTTTAGTAAGTGAAGGATTTTCCTCTTGGATTTCGCTCCAATTAAAGAAGGTACATGAGTAAATAGATGGCTAGAACCGTTCTTTTCTGAAGGCCTTTTATTTTGGTTGACTTGAGAGAGTGTCTGTATGAGTTTCCGTCATTGCTGAAAAGGGTTCTGCGTGTGGTTTTGCTGGCAGCGCTGCTGGTGCCCGAGACAAACCTCAAAGCAAAGCTTATAGAAGATAATCATCTCTTTTTAAAATAGCTGGTCAGTATGGAACCCACAGAGTCATGGCCCACAGCACCACATTGGAATGTGAATTATTGTGTTCAATTTCAGCAAAATGTTGTTTTTCAGGGACGACTTTCTGTTCCTGCTTTTCTTTGTGTAATGACTTCTACACGTTCTGCTGTTACCCTTTGAAGGACATTACAAATACACTCTCATCTGTGTATCTATCATGAAATCTATTGTTTTATCACTAAAATCAAGCTTTACAAGAATGAAGGTCCAGCTAAGAACACAACAGGCACACACTTTTACACTTTCAGAGTTTATTCACATTGTTTACAGTCTTCACAGCCTGTCCTCAGACACTCTCAGTGCCCAACCTCCAACCATCACATGTGGAAACAGCCATCAATGTATCGTCCTTCCTTCAGGGTTGAGAAACACGCACTTACCCATGCATCCTTTCCAAAGAGGGTCACCAGACGGCAGCAAAGAACGCTGCTGATAGTGTAAGTGAGCGCATGAGTTTGAAACAAAAGTCCATCATAACAACTCAGGCTTCAGAGCGAAATAGAAAAAGGTTTTCCAAGTCAAAGATGACAAAAATCCTTCAGAGTTTATGTTAAGACATCATAACAAGTTCAGTTTAACAATTTCAATCTTTCAAACAAAGTTGGTAGCAGCAGAATCACATGAGTTTTGTGTAACCCTGCTGAAGCTTTAATGACTCTTTTGTCATTTGACAAAACAAATGTTGCTAAATTTTCTTTTGACACATTCTTTCTTATTTCGTTTTTAACACATATGTCAGTTTTTTTCTCACAACTAAGAAGTCAGTTAGAGAAATTTGATAAGAATCACCGAATTGAAATGATTCTGTCAACATAAACGGATTCTGAGTGTTGTGATGGACAGGTTGTTTTCAGTGTGCACTGACAACAGAGCATGCTTTACCAGCATGACTCCTAACAGTAGTTCATGGATAATGTGTGTTTTCTCGTCATTTCTCTACATATAGCAGCTGAAACTCTAACCTGTAAACATGAAGGCGAGGCGGGCAGAAGGAGGCAGGTGCCCAAAATAGGAAAAGACAGATTTCAGCATAATTCATCCTTATCAAGCAAGAATAGAAAAGAAAACAAAGCTCTTGAGGACATGCACTTGTTTCATGGTTTTAAAACTACAAATAGTTACAAAAACATCTGAAAATAAGCAAGAGCATCAATGATGGACCTCTATGAACAATTTTGGCTTGAGAGTTAAGTCTCCAATTTATAACTACTTTGACTGCAAAGAAGAACTCACTAAAATCGATCATGTATTCACACTGGGAAACTAAAACACTTCTAATTTTTCTTTCCTTATTTTTCTTTTTTTTAATCAAACTAAACAAATGATCTATAATATAGTTTTGATTTAACATGAAAAATATAAAGTACTTCCACTATGGTTATGATTGTGATGTGATTTTGTGTTTTTTTTATGTTTGTTTCTTCTGTTATTATGGAAAAAAAAGAAATTAATTTTTTACACATTATCTTTTTTTTAGATGGGAAGGCATCAACTTGATGAAGTTGCACTGAGGAATAATCCATAACAATATTGTCTCATTTTCTGGAAATGCAGTAATTTTCATAGCAGAAACTTCTGAGGTGACAGGTTCTACAGAGTTTAGGGGAAACTGATTCAGTAAAAAACACGATGAATATCATTCATCATGCAGTTCCTGGACAGAAAAAATACCTGCAGTACAGATGGTTTCTTCATCTGAGGAACAAATCTGTAAAATCCAGAGTGAAACGTGACTCTAAAAGGCAACCAGTTGAATGCAGGCGTCTCTAACCAGCAAGAACGAGCTGTTATGGAACATTGTAAACATTTCCTTTCCATGTCCTGCATCATTTCGCTTTGTTGGAGGCTGGAACTCAGCCTCACTCACACTTCAGTTCAAAGGAATGTGCATTTTCAACAGAAGAACACTTATATTCAGTTCCATCACAAGTATTTTTAGACACATTTTTCATTAGCTTGAGCTGAAAATGTAACATCCATTTGAAATAAAGGCAGAAATCAACATCTCCTTGTCATGCTGTGATTTTCAGGAGAACTTCAAGTTGCTTTTTTCCTCAGCAACATAAATCTCTGGTTGAAACTGATGTCAGCCTAAATAAATGTAAACACAGACAAAGAAAATCCTTCACAAGATGCAGAACAAGCCGGGACAGGAGGAGTTTGGTGGTCTGCAGGAGACAAAGGAACCAGAGTCTGAGAAGTTTCAATGAATTCAAAAAATCCCTCCAGGAATTTAAGCTGTTAGAGGTGTTCTTCATCCACTGGGAGAAAAGCTTTTGTTCTTGATGAGACATGTTGAAATGACAGCCCTAAATGACAGAAGAACAGAGCAAACTTAGGTTATGGTCAATTCGATTTTACAAACCAAACCTTGTTTTTTAAATAGAACATTTCTGCTGCGATGTTTTCACGTCCAGTAGGGCTGGGCTACATGAAGGAAATTACATCACATGTAGAAAATGCCTCTTTCAAATCCCAGTTTTCTGCAGTCTTGAGCAATATGTGTTTTTATTAGCTTTACAGATTTCATATTGAACAAAGTTATGGAAATGTTAGATGTGGCAAACTGTGGAGCCATATGCATCTCATTTCTCTTAAATCTAAACGTGTGGACTTGGGTTCTTAGGTTCATCATTTAGATTAAAGTTGCATGAGAAGAATTTGACTCTTTATGTACACAGTTGTCATCATGAGGCAAATAAACTCATTTTTTCCTTACAAAAATGTTAGCTTTATGAAATATGAAGTAATGCAATGTGCATATTATTTCTATTTCTACCTACATCTGTCTGAGGACAAAGGAAAGCTGCCAAACGAACGGCATTCAAACATTGATCTTAAAGCAGCATCACTACAGAACTAGGATCATTACACAACTATGAACTATGGCTGCTATCTAAATGAAAAACAAATATGAAAGCTTACTGTTGTGCATTTTAGTTCCAGTTTTCCAAAGCACTGGGAGGACAGAGAGCAGAGAAACAAACGATTAAGTGAATGATCAGCAGCACTTTGCAGCATGACTACAGCTTTTTAGAGCCAAGTTAATAATCCTTTGCTGGTGAAAAGAGTTTTATTTAGGATGAGCAAACAAGTTGTGTTAATATGAAAGAGAATATTAGTGACTGTTAGTATGTGTCGTGATTCCTGATTTAAACATTGTTTTTCTTCTTGCAATAAAAATAAAGGAGGAAATTGAATGACTGTGTGTTTTTGGACATGACTTTTCCTTTCCCAAAAGTCTCCAAGACGATCTTGTTTTTGTTAGCACATTTAACTGTAATACTGCAACATTCCAAGTAAGCCACATGAAAGGACAAATTCTACGGTCTAGTTTAGCTGTATCTTCTGAGGTGGTAGAACTATATCTATTTCCTGCACTCACAATGTGTGTTTTTAGCTGTGAAGGACAAAAAAGTCATTTCTCTGTTATCATTTCCAGGTAGCAGTGGATGCAGTTGGTTTTCCACAGACAGAATGGGGACTTATAGCAACATTATATTTATATTTATATTTGTTTTCATGTAGGAGAGCTCAGTGAACAAATCTGGGGTAAGATTTGCTGAAAGTCTGCTTCTTAAATCCTGATGTGTCTGAACCGACCAAGAGTCAATGCAAATCAAATGCTTGAGTTTGTAAAAACGTTTAAATCAGCGCAGATCTCGGTGTGGGGGATGCTGCAACTGTGCTACTTTTCTTTTTACTTACTTTTTTCTCTTCTATTTACACCAAACATAAACCCTAAAACGTCCTGATCAGAGGTCTGTAACTTTCAACGCTAAAAGAACCATTTGGTCCAGTTTCTTGTTGACCAAAACACATTGAGAGTCACAAAGTCACACTTCACCTTTCAGAAACATTGTAACAAAATAAACATGTAGCTGATACATATTTACAACTAAAGTGTTATTCTTCTATTACATTGCTTTTGACAGCACATATAAGTTCTTTTTGAAATAAAATACATCCTGTGTCCAGTAGATTCTGAGTAGAAATACTTAATATTCAACTTTACAGCTTAACTTCTGAAGAGACACATGATACAAATATGAGTTTAAAATTCTTCTAGTAATGAATGAATGAATGAATGAATGAATGAGTAATGAACCACTCTGGCAATAGATCCAATGTTTGTTTGCTTCTTGGATGAATATAGCTTCATGTCTCTTGATTTAGTATCATATCAGTTGTCACAAAGCTTAACTATTAACCAAAGAGGCTCACTGGAGGGGTAAAGGAGCCGCATGTGGCTTCAGGGCTTCAGGCTGCAGACTCCTCGTCATGCTGGACAGTGAAATGCTGCAGTTTCACATGGATATGCAGAATACTAGATCGCTCTGGTTTGTTTACAAACTGAGTCACACAGTCAAGCTTAATGCTCTGAAAGCCATGGCCTTAAGCCTTAATGACATCATACGGGGTCATCGGTCACGGTCAACAATGACTTCAATATTCATTTTTACTTTAAAATATGACTAATACAGCTTTTTCAAAACATTGTCACTGAAGTGTTTGTGTGGATTCTTTGAACAATTGAAATTGTTGTTTTTTTCAGAATAACAAGAAATGATGAAGGGCGTATCCTTGCATAGCACTTTCCTACCTTCTTTGAAGGCACAAAGTGCTTTACACTCAGTCACACTCATGCATGCACACACTGATGATCACTGGAGCCAACCTACAACCACCAGAGGTAACGTGGGGTTCAGTGTCTTGCCCAAGAACACTTCAGCACATGGGCGGGGAAGGCGGGAACCGACTCTACTATCTTCTGATCTGAGGTTGAACGTCCTAGCGCTGCACTACAGTGGTGCTTCAACGTCAGGTCAATGTAAGCATGCGATCTGCGGTCCAGCAGGGCACAGCACGACGGTCCGACAGCAGTGAGATTTGAGGGTCTTTTTATTTGGGGTAGTGCCACATCTAGAGCTCCAAAATCTGAACTTTGATAAGGACAACGCATCGTGTCAACCAATGAGAGAGTCAGCTTTGGCCATGTGACATGTTCAATGATGGGATCAGCAGGTGGACTCTGAATCCAACTTGGGGAGAATTGACTGTTCTCCCTCTAAACTTTATGATATATTTTTATTTTCCTCAAGACAATAACAAGAAGTTCCTCTAATTTAATTCTTATTTTTCCCTCCTTACACTTGCAGGACAGAAAGTCCTCAGACTGGGTGACAGAGATGGAAGTCCTGCTGAAAGTGTCCGTCATTCAGATGCAGCTCCTGCAGTGGAGGGTGAAACCTTTTCTGTTTATGCTCATTGTTTTCAACAGCAGATGTCACTAACTCTAAGTTTGGGTAGTAAAGTGACACTAAACCACCTCCCTTTTTGAGACAAACAGAATTTTCTCAGAAATGTTAGAGAGAGTTTTTAGAACAAGCCATGTGTTTAAAAAAGGTGAGCAGCAGTTAGCTTCTCTGCTCTAAAGCATACACAGACATGCTAATGTGATCGTCACCATTTTGCTTTCTCGTGCATGAAAGCACTAAAACAAGCTGTGAAGAGGTCAGAAGGTTAGAATTTTAGATCACAGGATGAGAGAACTGACAGCAGCTATGATGAGCGCAGTTGTGAGTCCAGCAGAGTTAGATAATCAGGTTGGCGGTCTGGTTCTCAGTCTTCCAGTACCTGTCAGGCGCCAAAACAAGAACCTGCTGTTTGTCACCAGTCGATGTGCCTCGGAGGAGCCGAGGCCCGTGGGAACCTGTTCATGGTGTCATAGGTGGGGATGCTACCAGCACAGGGTAAAACAAAACAAAGGGTAAAACATTAACCTCTGCGGAGGAACATTTCTGCTGAGAGATTATTTATTAAACTGCACTTCCACTCTCCTCACTTCTGTGGCAAAGCAGAGGCGGTTGAGCGGCTCATCAGGCAGCAAGCAAAACATTTCTGTCAACCTCTGAGAGTTTAAAGGTTTCACTGGAGTTTCTTTCTGCTGGAATGTAACTGAATATTACATGTGGCTTCCTGTCAAAATGGTTTCAGAACTCACTCACTAATGAGCTTTTAAAACCTATTTTATAAAAAAGCTGTTTTGCACTAAGCCACATGTGCAGAAGATATGTGTGGAAGTCCAGATTCAGCGGTAAGCACCCTTTGGCTGAGCTGTTGTGCTTTCTGCCTGTTGCAGCAGGTCACTCCCGTCCAAATGCAACTTAAAATATAAGACATGCAATTAGATGTTTGGTTAAGTTTGGCAGAAAAACAAAGTAGCATCTTTTTCTGCATCACACCAAAGCAAAACATGCTTGCCTCTCTTTGAACAAAATGATCAGGTGTACATTCATCGGACTTTGGCTGACTCTAAATGGAAGGAAACAGGAAAGGTATTCATTCCAGAGAGCATGCAGAGCTATGCAGGTAATTATGTGACAAAACATCCAAGCGTAAATAATACACACACGAGCGAGAATAATACACACACGAGCGAGAATAATACACACACGAGCTAGAATAATACACACACGAGCGAGAATAATACACACACGAGCGAGAATAATACACACACGAGCGAGAATAATACACACACGAGCTAGAATCACACACACACAAGTTTAACTCACACACACAAGTTTAATTCACACACATGTAAAACTGAATGTGAAGTTGCAGGAAAAAGAGTAACATGTAAGAAAAATGTGCACTTGTGGAATATAATGTGAGAACTTGCTTGACAAAAACCTTAACTTGTGTGTAAAAATGTTTCATGTGAAGAAAATTCACACACGCAAGATTTAACTTGAGGTTGTGGGGAAAAACACAACTTGTAAGACTGTTGAAAAAATCTTTACTTGTAGCTTCAGTTTTCTTCTGTAGAAGAGTTTCACACAAATGCTTTTTGAGTTACAGCGTGTTTTTGACTTTTGACACACCCCCATGCGGTAAACTTGTGCCAAAACTAATTTGCAGGGAGGAGGGGTCAGGCAGGGGGAGCTCTCCTCGGAAATCGGCCAATCAGAGGACGGGGATCAGGGGGGCTATTTTTCTTCTACAGAAGAAAACTGAAGCTACAAGTAAAGATTTTTTCAACAGTCTTACAAGTTGTGTTTTTCCCCACAACCTCAAGTTAAATCTTGCGTGTGTGTGAATTTTCTTCACATGTAACATTTTTACACACAAGTTAAGGTTTTTGTCAAGCAAGTTCTCACATTATATTCCACAAGTGCACATTTTTCTTACATGTTACTCTTTTTCCTGCAACTTCACATTCAGTTTTACATGTGTGTGTGAATTAAACTTGTGTGTGTGTGATTCTAGCTCGTGTGTGTGTGATTCTAGCTCGTGTGTGTATTATTTACGCTTGGATGTTTTGTCACATAATTATCTTCATACAGAGCCAGTGGGGGGGTAGATCAGAATCTACACATCAACAGAGCTATGAGAGAAAATCAAGTCAAGGCAGCAGTAACAGCTCAAGCACAAACTGTTTTTCTGCCACAGCTGATCCTTTCTTCTGTCAAACTAACAGCAGCATATCGACTGGAAGCTAAATGTTGTCTAAAATATGCTGCATGTCCATATTTGTGATCATGCATAAATATACATTAATGTAGCATGCATATGTAGGGAGCTATCTCGTCATTTTAATGCTAATACTTTTCTCATTATTGTCTTTTTGTGCTCTGGTTCCATAGACAAACATATTCCAAGTACAGCCCAGTTAACAATGAAAAGGTTTTTATCACTTAGATTGTACTGAGAGCATTATTATTATCATAAAGTCTGATATGTGCATCAAAGATGGATTTCATGCACTTAGATGTAATAATCATTCTCCTACACTTTACATTTGGACCATAACATAAAGTAAATAATGTCCTTCACTGTGAAATATCATGGAATAATTCAGGCATCAAAGTCATTTTGACAGATTATGCTCCACGTATGAGAGTGAAAGACACATCACGTCTATCAGCCTGACATTTGCTTGGCAGAGTTTCCTCCACTCACAGTTTGTTAAACAGATTCATTTTGATTATTTAATTCCAGAAAAGGTTCAAACAGTCTAACAGGCTGCAGGGAAGCCAAAGGCTGTTATGTTTGTCTAATCTATACAGAGAAGATGCAGAGACGATGATACTATCAGAAAGTTATTGTTAGAAAAACACTTTTTGGATTGAAACTCTGGAATAACATTATCAAACTGCTGCTTCTGTTTGTTGACGGGTTTTGTGTGCAGTAAATCAGAACTCCTGCGTCCCGCCCTGAGCTGTGCAGGCCCCACAAACAATCCCACTGCCCTGAACCATGCATCCACCACCACATGCAGTCAGCAGGAGCATGCAGATTACCTCGTCATCACAACCTTTGGAATTCCTCGTGAGATTTCACTATGATAACCATTATTACCCATTTCCATACTGAAAACAAATGTTGTGAACAAACAAATGATGATAAATGAGAGACATGGCATGCTCTTCTTTTGAAAATCCTCCAGAATGTTAGTAGATAAACATGTCCTATAATATTTATGTCTTTATTTATAAATTCCTTTACACAGAACAGGTAAACTTAAAAAGTAATGATAGCAAGAGCCCTTCATGAAAGGTAAGGGACACTTTTAGAAAGTATCACACAAGCCTCACCTCCACCCACAATGACCAACTGAAGCTTAAACACCGAGCAGCACCAAGAATTCAGTAAACAATTCTATGTACAAGAGAGACTGATGGAAGCTGAAGGCAGGAAAGATGTCTTACTTTTTCATGGCAATTGTTTCAGTGCTATAAAGACACAAACACATAAAAGACATACAGAGAAACAGCAACATAAACCATCATGAGATGAAGAAATGCATCTGAATATCACATGTAATCCAGCACAGATTACCAGAAAAAATCTGATAATCTACCGTGGAATAAACAGCAACTGACATGAATCAAGAGGAAACGTGAGGAGAAAACATGAGTGGACAGACGCACCATTGTTTCTTTGTAAAGTGCCAAGTGCTTGACAAAGAAAAGTGAAGAAATGAAGTAAAGAAAATGGTAATGGAAATAGTACAAATGGTTATCACAAAGTAAAATGCCAAGTCCCAGAAATAGAAGAGCTACAGGAAAGAGAAAAGGGACAGAACATAGGATTTATGCACACAAAAGTAACTTCTATGTATCATTTATTAGGACACAAATGTAAAAGTTGCATAGAAGAAAAAACACACTATCACATAAATACAAAATTACTTATTACAACACAGTATTTGTTTTTCAATGACAATAAAAGATGGAAAAAGCAATAAACTGTTAGCACACATACAATGTGTGATGGGATATTCCGGTCAGATTATCAATAAATCCCGGATCATCCAGTCACTCCTCCCTGCTCCCCCTGACTGTCATATTGGTCAGATCCACGACATGCGCTCCATTTGTGTCAGTCTGGATCAGTTTTAGCCTACAATGTTAACCTACACTGTTTCTGCATGGAGCTTTTTTTTTTCTCTATGTCATGCATTTAAGTACAGTTGCAGGTTGTGTATATACATGTGTGTGTATGTGTATATTTATTTTGTAATATACTTTTCTGTTCGTACTTAATGGTGTTTTTATGTATTCATGTATGCACCATAATCCCCAAGATTAATTTCTCGTATGTGTTAAATCGTACTTGGCAATAAAGTTACTTCTGATTCTGATGTGTTACCCAACTAGTACTTAACTAATTCAGGTTTTGTTGAACACTGCAAGATGCCACTTTTCAAACATTTTCCAATAATACGTTTGCATGTAATAAAGGGAAGAAAGAATTGCAAATGCAGCTACTCACTCATCATAAACATCCTCTGTATCCATCCTGCGGTAGTACTTGGCGAGTTTAACTGCAAAGATGACACTCGGGAGCAGGAAGAGTGTGCTGCAGCCCAGACCCATCCAGAAAACGTTCTGGTAAAAGAGAACAGGTCATTTAGGTTATTTATTATGTGAAATTATTGGTGATCAAATCAGTAGCTGACATTTTTCTACTTCATCACTGCTTAAACATTTAAGGAACTCTAAACCTGTCTAAACGTGCACACCTCACCATTCTAACCTCTACAACAAAAAGGATAAGCATGTACATTGAGTTCCATCAAAACAACAGTTGTTGTGGGTTTACATTCAAACAGTCAGAGAGCTAACACCGAGCATCATCGCCCACAGCTTTCCAACCACATGCATCTGCGGTTCTCCGTACGGGACGGGGCTCATAAAATGATTTCATCAGAGTGGAACCTGGTGCTGTTTGAGCTGAAGACATGTCTGGACAGTCCAGACATGTTTCTTGGTAAAACTAAGCTTTTGATGTTTCTTTTTCTTTCCTGTTAGGGTTTGCATGTACAGTGGCAGCTGAAGGGTGCACATGTTTAGAGTACTAAAGAGCAGCAACCAGACGAGCCTCCATGAGTTCTCCTCAGAGTCATTACCATCGAGTCCACCAGGAAGCTGCAGGACATGATCTCCGCCGTGTCCAGGATGTTGCTGAATGGTTTGCATGGTGCTACCTCCATTGCCAACTACCAAAATTAAAAACAGGAGATGTTAGTACACCACTAAGCCAAAACCATGTTTTCAAACGTGAAAGTCCCTAAACTATGACACACAACGGTCTGCACTCGAAATGTTTCTGAAAAAACTGAGAGTTGCAGAATAACAACATCATTGACCACACTTAAAGCGGGAAAGGAACATGCTGTTTTTCCCTCTTTGGCCTGAATTCCTTGGGTCCAAAAGAAGAAAACAATGCGCCTCATAACAAATTCCTCAGATTTAAAGAGGTCAAAGCCGTTATATTCATCCTCTTTATGTTCACGCCAGAAAACTCATGAGACACAAAGCTTCTATTATCCACATCATAACTCTGCTGTCTGGTTTGGATTCAACAAGAAACGCAGAAATAAGTAAGAACACAAACTAAATGTGAAAGTTTCACAATGTTAACAAATAAACACAACAACACTTACAGATGCTTTCACCCATTCTATGTATTGATGGAAGTAGCCAATTATGGTGGCTGTGTATTTTCTTGTTTCCTGAGAAAGATTGGGCCATATTGTCAGTAAATTAAAACTGTATATTTTAATGTAAACAAAGACAATAACTTTGCAAATACCTGATTGATTAAAAGTGTCACATTCTGGGAGATGAGGTACTGAGCAGCTTCAACAGCATCAAGAACTGCTATGACTTTGTTCTGCAGAGCAAAAAGGATGAAAGTGTGAGATTCTGGTCTGATGGTGTTGCTTGTGGATTCAGTCTGGTCCACTTACCGAAAGGTCAGAGGCCGTTCTTTCAAGGAACCTTATACTTTGGTTTAGAGCGCTCTTTGAAAAAGTACAAGTTGAGAAACAGTGTCAGAGGTCAGGAAGCATTTAAACTCATTCAGATATAACACAGAGGTGACACAGCAAAAACATCTGGCACTCAATGAAGAACATACAGTGAGTCATGGCATGCTGAAGAATTTTGTCCAAAATAAATATCCATTAGTCATAAACAGAGAATCTATGCCAACTACAACAACTGACAGGTGCTCTAAATAATAGTGATTGTTTAGTAAACATTCACTCTGTCGTGATTCTCCTGCTCCTTTCTGTACGTTTTTAAGCACATAAAAACTCAATCACAGTTACAGAGATTTCAATCTTGGTATCAAAACGTTCAGCTCCTTCAGGACATCACTGTTTGTATTTGTGGTGTTCATAAACGTTATAGTTTTTGAAATATTGAGCAAAATATGGCCCATAGGAAATGAATGAGAAAGTCTTCAAATGTTTAAGTAGATTAACAACAAACCTTTAAATATATTCATGAGCCGTGTTTTCATCTCTATAGTAATACTCAAAAGATTTGAAGTTTAGCTAATATATGTTTATGTTTTTGACTAATTTAGTTTACTGAGGCATTTTAGGCTATTTTGGAGTCTAGCCAGTAGGGTATCTAAACAATGAGCTAGCTTTTTTGGCTAATTTGTTATCTACTGAGGTTCTCTTAGGCCAATTTCGAGTTTAACTTCTATTTTAGCAACAAGCTAAGGTTTTTGACTATTTTTTTACTGAGAAATTTTGTGCTAATTTAGAGTTTAGCTGGTATTTAAGCAACACTAAATATTTTTGTAAAATTGGCATGTATTGTGGATTTTTAAGCACATTTTTCAAAAATGTGGGTCAACTTCAGCGCTCTTTCATAGTCCTTTAACAAAATTTCCAGTCTTTTAGCAAATGTAACATTTTGTAAATAGAATTTGCATTTTCAGCAAATCCCTTCAGCAATAAAAGTAAATTGCATCTCCATTTTCAGTAAGAAGCTTCAGCATCTTCAGCGACTACTTTCAGTAAAAAGTATTCGCACTAGTATTATCTCAGGTAATGCAGTTTTTCTAGTTAATATTTAAATTGATGGTCACTATATTCCAGCTTCACTGAACACAAAATGATTTAAGTCACTTTTAGTGAGGAGTAAGGGAGCATAGGGAAAGTTATGTGCACAGCACTTTGTTTTTGTGAGATAAAATGAGTGTGGATCTTCTGCGGGACAGTCGGGGTTAAAACCATTCCTTGTGTAGGGAGGCCATAACACAGTGCTTTACAGAGGGCACTTATATCAAACAATGCTTAGCAGGTGGTTTGTAGGGGTCAACGTACCTGACCCATGATACGTAAGGATCAGTAGTTAAGGTTGTGCACATATCTTTATTGCTAAACCCCCCACCCCCCACCAGCGCCTGCGTCATGTGGGAGCACTTTGCCTTTTTATTGAACTATATTGCTGATGGCTTGCTGTATTTCCATCAAACACAATTCATGTGTCAAATTTGTGTCCACCAGATTTGTTTGAGAAAAAGTTGCTGCTGGACGGTTGTGAGGTGGAAACTTGTTTGATCCGACTGAATAAAGGAATATTTGTCAAGCGGTTTCAAGAGTATTTATTCAGCAGAGTAAAAAAAGATACATGCTGGAGAGATGCGAGGAGAGAGTCTGTCTGTCCCCATTAGGAGGGGCAATTTATCCAGGAACACAAGCAAACTCTAATCAGGAATTTAAGATAGGAACATGAGGTTTAAATCTAAAAATGGACAAGATGTTCTAACGAAATCAAAATGTTCCAACATCAAAATCAGAATATCCTGACAAAAACCTCAAATCTTGTGGCTCCTAAACTGCACAAAGATCAATCTCCAAATGTCAAGGATTAGAATGTAGTGAAACACAAGTCAAAGAACCAAATGTATCATTTCCATCACACGTGTCTAAAAGTGTGATTATAAACCTGACATTTCAGCCGTTGTGGGAGGAGCTAGAGTCAAAACCTTTTCTTGAGCAGACATCATTGCTACATCCTGGAAGACTGGGATCTGATAACAAAACAGTATAGTATGGAATATTGTGGAAACACTGTTTTATTTTTCATGTGTACGTTTTCCCACCTTTAGTGTGACTCTCTAAATCTAAAAATGATTCTAGTTGGCAGATGAGTCTGGTGTGGCTTACAGAGATGTTGTGCTCTAACAATAAGAAGTTCGGCGTATTTGCTGTTACAGTAATGCTAACTCTGCCGTGTCTGCTGAGCTCAGAGACATACTTTGGTTGTGGTAGTGTACTGGTGTGGGGGGGCATCTCCTCAGCGTGAGTCAAGGATGTTCACACCTGCAGGTGATGTCATCATGGACACAAACGTCCTTGTTTTTCTGTTGTTAGCTTGTGAACCGTCAAGCATGCATGGAGGAAAATGACACCTGGATATTTTTCTTTTTTTTGGTGCAAAATTCTTCATAAATGACCAAACTGAGCTGATGAAGACAATTTCTCTCAAAAACCAAAAAATGCAACATTTCGAGGAATGTCTTTGTATTTTTTTGTTTTCGGATAAATAATATTTCATCTGAAATGTAGACATTGCATTTGGTAATGAAGACAATGGATGGGCATGATGGATTTGTTTCTGCTTACCCTGGCTCTAACATATTTCTTGAAGAAGGGATTGAAAAAAACAAAAAAAAAACAATAATTTTAAAGGCTGTGTAAAAAATAAACGTGTGCCTGCTCCTGGACTGACTTGTTGATTTTTATTTGAGAAGAAAACGTCACTAATATTCATTCAGCATGCTGAAGGATTTTTGTCTGACACTGAGAAAAGTCCGTAGGTCTTTCCTTTAATCCGTTAGGATCAGGATAAAGATGTAAATATCCTGACGTGATGACAGGATCTGAAACATCTGCCCCTCATGAAAACTATCTGCAGGTTTGCATTAGAAAGCCTCCATCAACCAAAGCAAACTGGGCTTTTGAAAGCAGACAGTTTGAGAGTCAAAACTGATCTCTATGTTTTAGATTTCCTTCTGCTGACTGTAGAGAATGAAGGTAAGAATGAAAAATGTCTTTGAGTGAAGCACGTTCACTGCTTTGATTTCTACATTATTCTCAGACAATGCACTTAGACCATTTTGGAGGGGGCCATACACTCTGTAGTTACAATAACCTTTGCATCAGCTGGAAAGAATACGTTAAAAACAAGCGTGTAAAGTTGCTCTGAAACATAAGACAGAGTGATGGGAGGACAGCTTTTACCATGGTTTGCTCCATGGGAAGGACCTGCTGTCTGTGGATCTGCTGCAGAGTCCCGACGTGGTTTTTCAGGGCGGTCTGCAGAGGACCCCTGGGCTAAATGACACAAACACATAACCTTCAGATCAGAGAAAGAACAACTCAAAGATGAGAACAGCAGATTTCAGTTGAAACAGCACCAGTCTTCCTACCATGAGGTCCGCCTGAGACTCCAGCTCTCTGGTGAACGAGAGCAGATCCACCTCAGTGACTCCTTTATTCACCTGGAAACAGGAGAAGACAAAGAGACTTCATTGAATTCATTTTTCACTTAAAAAACAATGAATTTGTCTTAATGACCGCACAGGTTTGACAGATTTCAGACCTTCTAACACCTGATGGTCCCCAAGAACAACCTTATTTGGACTTAAATGACTGGATAGATGTTTTTTCTAGGGCTTCATAGACCCAAACATTCTTTGATATTCTTAATAAGTGAGTCTAGTGAAATATGTGCCGGTCTGTGTATTTCAGTATTTTTGCACCTGCTTGTAATTCTGTACTTTGTTGTCTTGTGTTTTTGTTCAGCTGCATGATCTCCCAGAGTGACATGTCCTGTTGGTCCGTGCACGTTTCAGTGTCATGCATGTGTGTTTGGTCCATGGCTGGAGCTGGAGTGTTTCTGCATCCATGTAAGGGAGTCACCTCTTCCAGGTAGTCAGCATAGTTGATCTCTGACAGCCCCACTTCAGAGAAATCCCGGAGGTTCTGCTTCCCTTCTGCCTCTAACAGGATTATCCCTCTCAGGTCAATCTTAACACGTTCCAGCTTGTCCACCACATCCTTAGTGAACTGAAAACACAGTCAGCGTGGATTAGTCTTGTGAGCAAAGAAAATGACCAATTTTAACCCTAAACAAACCTAACATTGAAGTAATGATATCATTTCAGCCAAAACCCTCAACATAAAAAAATATCCAGCTAAAACAAATCATGTCCTTCAAGAAACTATCAAAGTGCACCTGCCTGTCTGGTATCTTGTTTGATTTCCTGCTTTCTCATCATTTTTATTCTTGCTGGGATTTTTCTGATTATCAAAAACAAAAAAATAATAAATCTGCAAAATGCCTACAAGTATTTCATAAACCCTTTGAAGAAAAACAAGTTTTTCCTGCAAAGCAAAATGAAAACTATTGATTTAGTTTTATAACCTGGACTATGGAGTCAAATCAGGATCAGCTTTGAGTGAAAGAAAAAAACAGTTTGAAAAGTATAAACTATACATCTGAAAAAAAATGGAAATTGGAAAAATATATATTTTAAACTTGAAAGAAAAATTTAATATATGATAAACATTAATAAACTCTAAACTTAGAAAAATAATACAAATCAAAAACTGCAACCAAATACAAAATATGTTTATTTAGAACAGCTGCTGTTTAGTATTTTTCCTTTTTTCTTTCCCTTCCTCTTCACATTCAGCTCTAAGTTAACGGTTTCAGTTCAGACTTTTCTTTTTCGGTGCTTTTTTGGGACATGACTGACATCGGCGGACAGAGGTTATGGTGACATCATTTCCGCTCCACACTACCGTCTGATGATGGCGCCGCCTGTGTCGTCCCCTTCACCAATGTGCCATTACTATCATTACTGTACGCCACAAGTCGTTGACTTTGAGATGTTTTGCCACATTAGCAGTCATTAATAAGGATAACTCAGAGCGAACAGCAGCTGATGACAGTGAATCAAGGCTGTCTGGCCAGCTGGCAGTAAGGTGATGAATGTGTCAGTCAGAGATCAGTTCAAGGGGATGGAAGACTGTGGCTGACGTCTCTGGCTGCACAGAAGTGAAGCATCCTGGGAGGATCCGTGTGTGGTACATGTTCAGTTATGAACAACAGGTGTCACACTCATTATCCATTCGTTTTTGTCTTTTTTAAAGCAGGGAGACTGTTGATAATAAAATTATTAACTGTTAAATTTAGGCAAAGAATAAAAAATAAAAGTATGCCACATAACAGAAAAAATGAGAAAGTGCTCCCATTTATCAAGTAAAGCAATACAATAAACAACAATAGAACCAAATAATGCAGTAAAACAAGTCAGTCAGATAAACAACTCTAATAACATTTCTTTTAAAAGCTCTAGTACTTGAATAAGCTGAATTAATTAATTCTCACTAAAGTTGTATTTTAGTTTTCCAAACTAAAATATTTCTTTGATTCATTTTGATTCTCCCTGAATGTCCAAAACAGTTTTCTTTTCTAGCGTTTACTTGATGTTGTTTGAAGACAGAAAACAATCTGATAAAACCGTTTCGCAGTCAAAACTATAAATATGTGTTTGTTAAATGTGACAGTATTCAGATCAGGCACAGTTCCCAGCAAAAACAATGAAATGAGACTTGAGGGGCATTGTGAAGGTAACATGTAGTAATGGTTGCAGGTACTGACCACAGTTGTGTTCAGGTAAGACGACATGTTGAAGATTTTGTCCAGATGCATGGCAGAATAGATCCCCCTGTTCTGCTTACAAGTGCTAAGAAAACCAACACAACAAATCCACAAACATGGAGAAGACGAGAGGGAGAGAGAGAAGTTAGGGTTGATTGTGTGAAAATCTTTGCTGCCACCTTGTGAAACAGTGAGGAAATGCATGTCTAGATAATCCTCTGCTGAAGTGATCAGCTGCTCCTTTAACCCTTCAACGCCTGAGGCTTAAACACAAATCTTTGATGTGCTCACGCCGCTTTTCTCCTTCAGAATCTGCTGGAATTATCGTGCTAACCCTTGAAAAGTTACAGTGAATCAAAGAACAGAAACACTGGAGCTCCAGGGTGTTTAAGAGTTAATGACTGAACTTTCAGAGTGATGTTCAAGGCATTAACACACACTGCAGAGTCTGTATAAAGCAGCATCAGGCTGTCAGAAATGACTTCATTTGGAAGAAAAAGTCATTTCAATCCTCGTCGGTGTGAGCCAAATATTGAGTTTCATACTGGAAGTCTGACACGAAAACTGCACTGCAAGAACGATGATTGTCCGGCAGTAGATACATGATAAACCAGAATGTGACAATACAGTTCAAAGAGGCAGCACACGAGAGGAGCACAAGAGAGTCTTTGCCTGTACAAGCTTTCCACCGTCAGCTCCAGCTCCGAGTCGTTGTACAAGTAACCAGGGATGAAGTTCTTCCACTCGGGGTTGATTAGATACGGCGTGTCCACAACCTGAGCAGTGAAGACAAGCCGAAGGTTTTAGCTCAGCTCAGTCACAACAACACAACACCAGGGAAGTACATTATTGCACAAATATCATGATAATTCTTCAAAGAGGAGACACAATACATCGATTCAAATCAAACCAGAAGACTCACAGCTGCAGTGATAAGAATTCATTTGCTATCATATCTTAACTCATCCGGTCTAGAACTTCATTGAGAAAGTGATCGTGTTATAGAATTGTTTCATTTTTGGTACATTTTGTTTAGGTGTTTTTTGAATTTGTCCAAAACACAGAACATGGAGAATTTTGGTACAAATATACAGTATTTTCCAGAGTATAAGTTGCACTGGAGTATAAGTCACTCTTTTAGGAGAAAAGTGTGACGTTTCAGAACAAATCCACCAAGTCCAGTTTAACTTAAAATAAATAAAGAAAGAAAGAAATACAACAATACTAATCTTTAGATCTGTATAAGAAAAATATCAAAGTTCAAGAGAAAAACACTCAGATTCTCTTCCATGTTTGTTTGGGACGACACTTCTTCTGCTGCTGTCAGTAGCAAATACTTCGGACCCAGCGCCCTCTAGAGGTTGTTAGAGGGACCAACCGCTGAAAGACGACCGACATTTACCTGGAAAATAACTAATATATAACCCTTTCTATGTCTAAAGAACAAACACACAAATAAGTTGCTCCTGAGTATAAGTCTGGCTAAACTATTAGAAAAACTGTGATTTATACTCCGGAAAATACGGTACACAACTTTATCAAAGACTTTTTGCCCTCAGCTCTGATGGAAGTTATGAAACTCAGAAGCTTTTTGGAGCTGGACTTCAGCTGGATGCAGATCTGTTGATGTCTCTATGTCCATCTATTCTTTCCCAAATAAATATCAAAAACAAATATTACAACGACCTAAACCCAAGAATGTTGTAGACATCAAACCTAACTCTTGAAATGACAAACTGACAGGCTTTTTCCAGTCTTCTTTCAGTGTGCTTAGTGCCAGAAAACACAAAAAACTTGGACCGAATATTTGCCTTGAAGAGCTCTTTGTTGTGGAACGGCTCACAGACAAGTTTTTCCATGTTTCCTCCAGCCAGGAACAGGATCGTCACCACTCCCATCAGCACCCAGGAGAAGATGAAACTAAATCCAACGCCTCTGCAGAGAAAGAAAACCTGCTCTCAGGAGAGGGGAACAACAGGACACACTGAGGAAGTTTTAGGATGAGAGAGATGTTAATCAAAACACTACTGACTGTTACAGACAAGAGTATTTCAAGAAGGAGGAACACAATTTATTTGGTATACTCTGCTTTCATACAACATAACCCAAACAAACAAAATTCAGGATATTCAGATTGAAATGGCACTTTGTTTGTTTGTATTAAGAATGTATGATTATTATTAATGTGTGGCGTAAATAAATGGCATTAATGTTTTAGTGGGCTGCACGGTGGCGCAGTGGTTAGCGCTCTTGCCTCACAGCGAGAAGGCCCCGGTTCGAATCCCAGCTGGGACCTTTCTGTGTGGAGTTTGTATGTTCTCCCCGTACATGCGTGGGTTTTCACCGGGGACTCCGGCTTCCTCCCACCGTCCAAAAACATGCTTCATAGGTTAATCGGTGACTCTAAATTGGCCCTAGGTGTGAATGTGAGAGTGTATATGTGTGTGATTGAGGCCCTGTTACAGACTGGAGACCTGTCCAGGGTGAACCCCGCCTTCGCCCATCAGTAGACGGGATAGGCTCCAGCACCCCGCGACCCCGAGAGGGACAAAGCGGTCAGGAAGATGAATGAATAATGTTTTAGTTCCACTTATCCTTTAATGTTGTAAAAATATCTGCCAATTCTGCCCTAAATGTTAAATTAACCATTAGTTCTTGTATCTGTTTTCTTTCCTTTCAAATGTTTAACTTAAATAAATACTTTCAGATTCTATTAAATGCTTAGAGTCAGATTGGGTATAATGACAAAAGATTCTGTTGATCATTTGATGTTCAAGGTCAGGGAGGAAAAACATCTCCCGTTTATAAAGCATTCAATGGACTGCGGGCTGAACTCACGCCATAAGCATGGTCCCTCCAGTGTTGGAAATGCATCCTCGTGTTGTTGGCGAGGCGTGCTTGTCGTATCCCAGGGTGCCACACAGGAGTCCCAGGTAGTTGAAGGCCAACACCAGAACCACCATGCAGCAAAGGGCAATGCAGCCTATCCACCTGTGGGGCACATATGAACAGATGGACAAAGGTTTGATCAAATGTGACTGTCAGTGCAGAGAGTGAAGGGAGACATAAAAAAAAAATCACTGTGAGGCTGAGGATTAAACCCAAATTTAATAGTTTTCCTTATAATTGAGTTAACTGTATGAAAGCATTGGGATGCAGAATGAGTGTAATGCTAAAATCTCTGTTGTATTCCTGTCACAGAGAGTGTTTAATTAGTTTATCTGCTCAGAAACAGTGACGCCTTTAATATAACGGTCTGTGTTAGTTGTAGAGACTGTGAGGCTGTTGATGGCTGACAAACGTGCATTTGTGACTGATTCTAAAACACTGAAAAAGCTCAATGCATCTATAAAACACATTTCATGCTAAGATAAACCCACTGTCTGAGTGTCTCCTCGCTCTCAGGGCAGGCAGAAGAAAATGGACAGCAATCTGAGAACAAAAAGTGACTGTAAAACTAGTTAAAATGTTTGTACTGGTGCATGAGCACCGAAACACAAAGGATTTAGAGTAACTGATCATTCAACACTTTCCTTTCCAACTCAAACTTTCACTTAAACTGTTGAAACTCTCAGACTAAAGAAGAACTGCAGATGTGGATGAAGCCATTCTAAAGCAGTGGAAATGTCGTGTTTTTAAAGTCTCCCGAATCGAGCTGGTTAGCTCAGTTCACTGTAGTCCAGAGAAAGAATTAGTCCTTTTTCAGTATTCAGGTCTTTTGTTGTACTGTGACTGTTTCCACACTTACTGACTTGTGACAAATCAAACCTTGTTGTGTGAACCTCAGAAGTAGACAAATACACAGTCAAATCCTTTAATCAAGCACTATTTTGTGTCCCGTGAGCAACGTGCCACAGGGCCCCCAGAGATAGAAGGCACTCAGGAAGGTCTGTAAGCGTTTTTCTTTAAATAAGTGACAGATAGTTTGCTGTTTTTTCATCCTGAGCCTTGATGTCTTCCCTCTAATCCCACAGTGAATCCTGGAATGCTTTGACAATTTTTGTTAGTCAAAGGACAGACAAAAAGAAATCTCTTCTGCTTGTCCTGCACCCCCTCCCCATCATTAGAATGTAGATGTAAACCCCCCACCTCATTTTAATGGACATGTTGGGCCTCTCTTTATTGCAGGATTAGAAAGTAAATAACTATTTTTTTATTATTTAAAATCCTTCTAATACTTTTTCACTTTTCTAAAACAACGTGGTCAAGTATGGAGCACAGCACCTTCTTCCTTTTATATTTCTGTGGGCTGTTTTGACACATCAGATTACCTGTAGAAGTCAATTTTGTCAATTTCTGGGTAGTAGTCCTCGATCTTGGCGTGTGCGTGGCTGATGAAGATGGTGTAGTTGGACAGGAAACTCTGAACAGGAAATACTTTGGAGAAGCTGCTGATGTTGTTGCCAATCCCATCCACCAAACTCTGCACACCTGACAGACACAACAGTTCACAACAGTTTAAAAAGAATGGTCAGATGAAGGAAAGATTTAATGTTAAACATTCATAGGAATTTGGGTCATTTTTATATGGATGAAGAAAAACATGAATGTCTAAACAATTTTAGCAGACAATGGAGAAACCTACCAGTCGTCCTTAATGAGGACACAGTTACCTGTTTGATGTTAGAATCAAAACTTACTGTCAACAACACTTCGTGTCTGTTCTATCACCATGTGTGGCGTGTCGTTCAAAGAGGAGAAGCCCTAAAAAAATTGGAGTTTGAATTATTCAAATGGTATTAAAAGATATTTGATTAATCACAAATAAATTAATACATTTTTGCAATTTTCCTAAATGTTTCATTCAAAAGCAGAATGTTTTTTCCTTTCAGATATCACTGTTTCCTAGAAATGAAATGTTTTAGAAGCAAGTTTCCTCAGAGAGCTCAGGACTCACCCTCTGGACAACAGCACTGAGGTCTGTTTTCACCACTTCATTTATCCGTTCAAGCTGAGAGTTCACATTGGGCAGCTGAAAAACACACAATGCACTTTTTACATTCCCTTGTGTTGTCTCAGGTCACTTCAAAGTAGATATCGAATAAGATTCTTCCAGGGGTCAATAAAACGGGTGTATTAGATAGAGGGAACAAACATCTAAGAGCGTTGCAGTCAGTTTTGTACCCGTGTGAAATTGGCGCCGATCTGCAGCTGCGGCAGTGACTGGCGGATGCTGCTGCACAGCTGCACTGTGGTGGCGTCTGACTCTTCATCATGGCAGTCGGGGTGGCTGAGGGTTCTGTTGATGCTGCTGCGGACCCGGCTCAGGTCAGAGCTGAGCTTCCCCGTTCCCTCTTGGAGGACAACCAGGGACACACTGACGTTCTCCAGGGCCTCCCTGGTTTCTCGCATGGCTGCAATAAAAGAGGCAGAGGTCAGACGGACGAGGTGACCTTGTCACGCAGAAAAACAACATGACACAAGAACTTCATCTGCAGTTTTGTCACTGTGAAAGAAAATGTTTTACAGTTGGTTATACCAGTTGTTGACCAAAATGTGTAAATACATTTGATTTAAATGGTCCTGTGATGGATGCGTACTTCACCTTTGCTTAACAGAGGGCAGGATAGGTCCTGACAGCCAAGTCAATCATTAAAGGGATTATGGGGGTTTGAGAAATTGATGGATTAGGTTCAAATGTAGTTTGACAATTCAACATCAAATTTGAGACCGACTGAGTTGGTCTCGGTTACATTTCAATACCCAGCCCAGAATGTTGTCTTTTGTACATAGTGCAGACGTGTTTTCTTAATGTTTTCTTCTTTTTTTTGTAAAGCCATGCTTTGTGTTTAACTTCACTGGTCAGTGTTTCAAATGCAGTTTATTTGGTCGTCACATGTCCACATGGATTTCTTGTCTTAAGTTTGTTTCGTTTGTTTCTCTGTCAGACTTTCGTTTATTAGATTTTCACTGTAAAGCTAAAACATCAGATTTTTTACAAAATGTTGTCACTGCTTTGTTAATTGATATATTTTAAATTAGCTTCTTCCAAACTCAGGCTACTCTATGTGGATAATATTATGAAACACATTACACTCTGGGGGTAGAAAATGGAAGTCCAGTGACAATTTGAAGTGTAACAGCTGCCATAACCGAACTGCATGATTTAACCAAAAATATTACCTT
The DNA here is from genome assembly GCF_002922805.2 of Oryzias melastigma. Classification (NCBI taxonomy): domain Eukaryota; kingdom Metazoa; phylum Chordata; class Actinopteri; order Beloniformes; family Adrianichthyidae; genus Oryzias; species Oryzias melastigma. The sequence continues at coordinate 21,472,151 of NC_050513.1, forward strand.
TGATTATATTTTTAATCTTCACAGATTGCCCAATGTTTTCATCAAGCAAACTCTAACATAAATCCCCATACAGGAAGCTAATGACATGTATTGTTGCAGGAGCTGACTAGTTAAAAAATATTGCTAAGTTTAAAAAACAAGTTCATCAACCAATGCTTTGCTGAAAATAAGTAATTCGTTGTCCTTGATAAGCTTTTTTTTTAATCTTTTGTTTATTAAAATATTTGAATCTTGGTCAAGATCAGACTCTTGAATATTTGACACAACTGTGAACCAATGAACTGAAATAACATCAAATGTATCACGAGAACAACTGTCTCTGTCTTACTGTCCATTATTATTGTCTAAGCTGTTAAACATTCCTCAGAGAGTTTGGTCCATATCAACATGACAGCATCACAGTTGCTGTAGATTTGTCTGCTGAACATCCATGATGATAATCTCTCGTTCCACCACATCCCAAAGGTTCTATTGGTTCTGGTGACTGTGGAGGTCATTAGAGTCCAGAGAACTCATTGTTCTAGAAACCAGTCTGAGATAGTTCCAGTTTATGACATGGAGTCTTATCCTGCTGGAAGTAGCATCAGAAGATGGAACTCTGTGGTCATAAAGGGATGGACATGGTCAGAACAATACTCAGGTAGACTGTGGGGTTGGAACCATGACCAGTTGGTACTGAGGGGTCCAAAGTGTGCCAAGAAAATATCTCCCACACCATGACACCACCATCCTGAACCATTGATACAGGACAGGATGGATCCATGCTTTCATGTTGCTGACGCTAAAATTCTGACCATCTGAATGCAGCATCAGAAATGGAGATTCATCAGACCAGACAACGTTTTTCCATCTTCTATTGTCCAGTTTTGGCGAGTCTGTGAATTGTAGCCTCAGTTTCCTGTTCTTAGCTGACAGCAGTGATACCTGGTGTGTTCTTCTACAGCTGTAGTCCATCTCCATCAAGGTTGGAGGCGTTGTACGCTCAGAGATGCTCTTCTGCAGACCTCAGTTGTAACCAGTGGTTATTAGAGTTACTGTTGTCTTTCTATTAACTGGAACCAGTCTGGCCATTCTCCTCTGACCTCTGTTATCAAAAACTAATTTCTGCCCACAGAATTGAATATTTTCTCGTTTTTGGACCATTCTCTGTGAACCGTACAGATGATTGTGTGAGAAAATCCCAGTAGATCAGCAGTTTCAGAAACATTCAGACCAGCCCGTCTGGTACCAACAATCGTACAACATTCGATTTGATTTAAATAACCTTTCTTCCCCATTTTGATGCTCAGTTTGAACTGCAGCAGATTGTCATATGAATGCACATTGGTCAGAACCTCCTCAGCCAAATAATCAACAATGGATATGGATAATGACTCAACCTTAATTCTAGCTCTGAGTACCAGAGCAATAAAGAGCGATAGAGGCTCAGATCTACCACACCAGACAAGACCCAAGCTGTAGGCTGTTCAAAGAGGAAACAATCCAGCACATAACTGCAGGGTGGAAGATGCTGGCGGGGAAAGCAATCGTGGAGCTCCACACCCAAGTAGCTGGAATAATATACAGAAACATGTACAGAATATGGACTGGAGACCCCAAAGTCAAAATGGGAAACACCTCTGAAAGAGATAGAGAATGAGAGAGCAAAGATCCTGATGGACTTCCAGATCCAGACGGACAGGATGGTAATGGAGAACCAACCAGACATTGTAGTGGTGGATAAAGAACAGAGGAAAGCCGTTGTGGTGGATGTGGCAGTACACAGCCATGGTAACATCAAGAAGAAGGAACATGAGAAACTGGAGAAATACCAGGGACTCAGAGAGGACCTGGAGGAAGCTTGGAAGGTGAAAGTGACAGTGGTGCCCGTGGTAATTGGAGCACTCAGGGCTGTTACCTCCAAACTGGAGGAGTGGCTACAGCAGATCCTTGAAAAACCTCAGATATCTCATCAGGTAGAGGACCTGAGCTCGGAGGAGAAACCACCCGCGGAGGCTGCCTTGATCATAGCTTCCAACCGTTGCTTCCATGGTGGGCATTGCTTCGACCAATGCTCTTATAGCCAAGCATCTCTAGGATCACAGCTGGTGAAGTGTAAACCAGTTCTTTTGTTTCAATAGTAGGCAATACTTTCAATGCTGCATTTACCGTTTGCTGAAGACTCTCAGGTGGTATTTCACTAAACCTCAGTCAGTGTCATGGTTGTTTGGTGTTCATTTTAGCCGAGATCCTTTCCTCCAGTTCATTTGCTGCCTTGCTCAGTATAATGGTATTTATTAAGGCTATGATTCCACGTTGGTTTGGAGTTTTGTATGTCATCCTCTCTGGTCTCATGTTCTGGCCCTAGGGTGGTAGTGGTGTATTTTTGCTGTACCTCTTCAATCTGAAGTTGAGATAGCAGTTGTCGTTTGTGGAAACATTGAGCTAAAAGTTGCTTGGCATTAACCTTCGATTGTGGATTTTGAAGAATCCATTCACTCCACATTCTCTCTGAGTAGGATTATATCTTGTCCATTTCCTTCTTGTTCCAGTGGCCCACTTTCCATCAGGGTGTTCTGGTTCCTCATTCCCTGACGCAGACCTCGTTTGGCCGGACAACGTCTGAGCCGGCATGACGTGTTTCATTGTCTCTTTTGAGTGATGAGGTAGGCAGTAGTGTGAAGGGTATTGCACATATACACACACACATGCTCATGCTGGTTTACAGGTGTTTGGAAAGATTAAAGACACATTTGCCTTAAAACTGCACTAGGCTCAATTTTTATAGAAAATTAATCACCACTCTTTGTAATTGAAAAAAGAAAATCAAAACCAATCCATCAAGGTTCATTGTATGTGCATGAATTAGATTGTAAGAAGAAACAAACCAACAAATTTGTTGATCTGTCAGATAAAATCTCTGAAAATCTCAGAAAATGATCTCCTGCACCTCAGACCAAATCAAGGTGGATCTTTTTCCAAATACCAAATGTAAAACTGATGTGACTACGTCATCATGCTATTCAATTCTATTTATACTCAGAAAGTAAGACATTGCATAGTGCAGTTTTAGCCTCTTTTGTTAACAAAGGTGTGACCTGGGGCTTGGTAAGTTCCAGTGCTCGAGGAAGAAAACAACTGGAGCAAATAACAACATTCACAGAGTTAGGGATCAGAGGATTGTGGGGCTGTGGGCAAGTACTCAGGTACTGTTACCTTTGATGGCTCTCTGGATTTTGACTTGATGAAAAAAGCATAAAATATGAGAGATATTACTGCTTGTGTGTGGCTATTCATGCCGAGTTGTTCTCTGCTTACAGCAGCTTGAACTTTACTGTTTCTGACAGATCAATGGGACAAATCAATTCAGAGGGGTTTTACCTCCAGCCATATTAAGGACTTGGTCCAGGGCAGGATGGACCTCCTTATGCAGTTCTTGGTGTATCCTTCCACCCAGCAATGGGCCTATATCTGTTGAAAATAAAGCAACATTTTGAGAGACTTTACTAAAATGTTGAACAACTGAATCTTTTCTTTTTAATTTATATTCTGCTTTGTTGCCTATAACTACAAAAAAAGCATCTGGGCTTTGTGGATTTTTGGGTGAAAAGGACACAATAAATGTATTCCTGCAGCCATGTCATAAATGTAACAGGAAAAGAAGACAAAACTTTAGATATTAATTATACACACAGGTGTAAGAGCTCAACAAGCCATTTCTCAGTTCACAATCAGAGGCAACGGAAAAGGTCTACTTACTATTTAGGTCATAGATGACTTTGTTCTTGGCTGTTGCATATTGAGATATTAGGTAATCAATTTGCTGGAAGCAAGAGACAGGGCAAGGAGTTACTAATGAACATGTTCATTCATTTAAACCATAAAAAAACAGAGAAACTGGATAATTAAAAAAACCCCGTAAGAGTTAGAAAAGAGCTTTAAATAACTTATAAAACACAAGCAATGTTTCAAAAGCAGATAAGAACACACTGCACAGTAAAAGCTAAAAAACCTTCTCAAACCAAGGTATACACAAATAAATGTGACATAAAATGATCAGTAGACATGTGACATTCTTGAACGAACCAAATCTTTTTAAGTTGGGTTTTGAAATCAGTGTATTTTACCTTTAATAGTAAAAAAAAAAACAGCTTCAACCACTCCTGACCTTACAGTCTGTACTTTATCAATTCTCCAAAATGCAGACATGTTAGATGACTAAGTATAATGGTGATTCAAATCTATTGTCAAAACTATTTTATTAAAAGAATACGTTTGAAACACATGTTGTTATCTTCTCCTGCACAGCAACACATAGTTTCTGTTCAGAAGCAAAAGTTCTTCAATGACAGAATTGCAATATAGTGATAACTGCAAGTAAATCTGTTGCATCAGGAGGATGAGTGTTGAGACATCATTTTATTTTGAAAGCACTTTGAATGTGCTGCTGTCAGATTAAAAGAAATCAAAACGGTTATATAGCCCATCAAAAAATATAAAACTGCTACAATTTAGTGATTGGAAATATTGAAAGGCTACGTGTTACAAATAAAAGGCTTGATGGCCACAAACACGTATATAAAGTGCTGTTTTTTGAACAGGCCTTTGACATGAACTAAAAGACTCTGTTCCCACCAAAGACTCAAATGTTCATCTCTAATGATTGTTTACATTAAAAAAATACTGAAATACTAATACAATGTTTTGGATTAAATATTCTAAAAAGAACACGCCATTTAAGGAAAACCCAAATGTTTTTATGCCTAAAAGTTCACTGACCCAAAAGACACAGTTGTCTTTTCAGAGGCTCATTTTAGACATTCTGTTAGTTTATTCCAGGTAAAGTGATACGTAGACAGATGTGAATTACATCAGTTATTCTCCTCTCTCTATTATTGTGTGGTAGTCTCACCATTGGTGTGTCATTAGCAAAGGTGTGCAGGTCTCTCATGTTGCTGTTGACGAGGCGTCGAATGTTCTTCACCTGGGAGCTCAGGTTCTGGTTGGAAGCGTATGAACATAACACCCCAATCCTGCAACCAGGAGACACAATCATGAGCATCAGGGTTCAGCTAGGTCCTTCTGTCACTAAGAGAGACCCTGCAGATTTTCTAGCCACTAAACCAGTAACAGGTTCTCCGCAGAGGGGGAGGGGACATGCCATCACCAGTAGGGGGCGATGTTTCCTTCCAAAGCCATTTCAGCTGACAGCGCCTGCAGAACAATGCTACAACCACTTTACACATGTGTACTGTTATTTCAGAAACTTAGGTGATAAATGCTTCTCTTTCAATGTTGTTAAGCCTGATCCTCACAACATGCATGTGCTAGGAATGGAGGGCTTAGAGCTCCTCTCCTGCTGCATGTCAGCTAAAATCTCACAGGACTGAGAGGCTTTTCTTGTCAAATATTCCAGTTGCAGATGGTATGCTTTATTTTTGCCAAGTTAATAATTGAAAAGTGGAGGATATTTACAAAACAACACGAGAATGCAAAAGATTCGGGGGTCTTAACCATTTCACTTTCTGCTATACCCCATTGCTGCTCACTTTTCAGAAACATACTTTTAAAAACATTAATGGTGCGTCCAGGAAGCACCACCTTAACATGGTTGGAGGGGTTTGAGTCTCACATGCCATAAACATAAAGGTTATTTTAAGTATACTTTCATAAACTTAAAGTAAACTTGAGGTAAACTAGCAGTATACCAGGAAGTTTACTTTAAGTATTCTCCAGAGGTGGGACCAAGTCATCATTTTGCAAGTCCGAGTCAAGTCCCAAGTCTTTGTCCTCAAGTCCGAGTCAAGTCCCAAGTCAAAAGCACTCAAGTCCCAAGTCGAGTCACAAGTCATGACCAACAAGTCTCAAGTCGAGTCACAAGTCCTACTATTAATGTTTCAAGTCATTTCAAGTCATTTAAAAAACAATATAATATTAATTACACAGATCATGTGTGCCTTTATGAACTGTATTTTGCAAGCATTTTAGCTAAATTACCACTGAGTAGATGCATCTCCACTTCAAAAATCCAAAATAATTTCTCTATAACAAAAACACTGTTAACCACATTTGAAATGTGGTAAGATGGAGACAGCAGGGAACCAGGGTAGTCTGGATATTTAAGGGGTCATACCATGATTTTCTTAAGCCTTTCAGAGTGAACTATATCCATATATATGATCATATATTACCTTTGGAACACTAAAAAAACATTTATGAAATACTACCAGTTATTTTCTTTAGTTTTTGTCCTACCCGGAAGTAAAACAACTAAATTCCTGAGGCTCCGCCTGCTGCTGCGTGTGGCTGCCGCCCATTTGATTTCATTCTAGAGCCAGCAGTGTGTATTCGTTTTTTCCTTCAAAAATAAATATCAATTTTTTTTCAAAGATGGATGCACATACCATATATCTGCCCTTAGTAGGCCCGGCCATCGCTACACTTCTTCACAACAAAAATACACTCAAGACTGTGCCCAATGGGGGGTCTTAAAGGAGCCCCGCATCTAAAGTAACAAACTGTTTGAGCTGGAATTTATTCAAGACACAACAGGAAGATATACGATATTCTGCATCTAAAATGAAAGTGTTTTTTGCTGATCATCATTAGCTCTGTGGAGAAATTGGGTGTTGGTGTTAGACTGGGGGCGGAGCTATCAGAGCAGACTCTTCCTAAAAGGGGCGGTCTCACTCTGTGACATCAGATCATGAGGCTCGTTTTCGTGGGTATGGGAGGGGCTGCTGCTAACAGCGCAGTTTGTAGAGGATTTATGGTAATCAGAAATGCATGAGTGAATCAAAATACCACTTTGGAGTTCTTTATGTGAGGAATGAACATTAAAATACACATAAAAGCTCAAAAAGTTGGTTTTTCATGGTATGGTCCCTTTAAATCCCCTCACTACAGACCAGTGATGTGCACTTAAGCCTGTGGGTGATGAGGTACTGACTCTTTTAGTCTAAATTAATAAACTTATGATTCTGTTTCATATCTGCACGTTTTTTATAAACAGAGCAGATACAGGAAGAAGAACTGAGGAAGAACGTAAAATGCAGAGTGGTTTAGTTTGACTCCAAAAAACAAAACAAAATATATGAATAGTATATTTAGGTTTATGTTTAACATTTCTGTTGTGAAATTAGTTTTTGTTGTTTGGAAAACTATTTTTTTTTTTGTATTCAGTACAAAATTTCTGTCAACTTACTGTCAAAATATCTCACATTAAGTTAACAGGAGTTAAGTTAAATTCTGTATTCAAGACAGAAAAGTAGGATATAAAACAAAAATGCTAAATATAAAACTAAATGTGGTGTATGCATGTATATATATATATATTGGTACATATATTTTGAAAGTGACTTCACGTGAAATTTTATGTATAAATATATATTGCAAAGCTGTGCACAAAATACTACTTTGTTCACGCTGTACTTGAACAGGAAATACTCTGAATACAGAGATTATGAGTATATTCATGATTAAATTCATTAGAATCAAATAACTTGTATTCAATTCAATTCAATTCAATTCAATTTTATTTATATAGCCCAAAATCACAAAGAGATTTGCCTCATTGGGCTTCAAAATATAAACAATTATTAAAAACTAAACAGACTACATAAACTGGTTATCCCTGCCCTTAGACCCTCCCTCCCGGTAAGGAAAAACTCCTAAAAAACCTGAGTCAGGAAAAAAGAAGAAACCTTAGGGATTCCCACATGAGGGAGAGATCCCATCCCAGGACGGACAGGCGATACCAGAACAGTTAAAGAAAAATTAGCTTCTACAACTACGAATCTAAGAGTTCATTCAGATAAAGCTGAGGGACAAGTGATGATTAAGTCCATAGTCGAGATGAAGCAGGTGGTGGACAAATCTCTTTTTTAGATAGCAGGTGAAACACTTAAATAAAGACATGCAAACTAAAAACTCAGCAGTAAATGTAAATATTTTGTCAATGAAAAAGGAAGGAACAGCAAATATTCAAGAGGGAATGTGACCCCCAAAGAAAGAGGATGCTTTTTTTCTCTGAAACACACCACAAAGCATACAGCAGCAAAAGTGGTAAACCAAAAAAAAAAGGGAAAGAAAACACCCTCATGCAGCATCTCCGTGAATTCTATAATACCTTTGCTGGATTTCTATCAGGAAACAACCGAGCTCGGGTCCCCAGCAGCCCTGCTGCTCCCGCTATGATCGTTTGCGTCCCGCCCAGATCCCAGGTAAAGATCTGAGTGGTGGAAATGTCAAAATCACCTGTTGTCACTCTATGATTATACTGAGCTGCGCGGTGTCTATGTGTACCGCTAACAGAGTTCACCTCCCATTCATTTAACAGCAGCTAGCGGTTAGCCGCTAAGCTAGCGCCAGCTTTCACTCAGAACTTACTTGATTTTGCTGCTCCTACAGTCAGATGAAGTTGGTTGTTGTTGAATCTCTGTGAGTAATCCTTTAATCCACATGCTCTGTGAACTGCAAACCGTTTGTTGTTGACGATCTGTAAACTTTTATGCCAGAACTAAGAACACCGGCAGGAAATCGCGGTTTTAAAGGGGAGGCGGGGCTTTGTTTTTCTGCAATGTGATTGGTTGGGCTGTCACATCAATCAAACGTGGCTCTAATTTGATTGGATGTTGGGCCGAAACACGAATGTACACATACACAGACAGAGGACCGCGGCGCGCGGCTTTTTCTCGATATACTTTATAATATACTTTATAATCTGTGGATTTAGGGGAAAAATAGCAAGTCTTTCCGAGTCAGAGGGCTAAAGTCCGAGTCAAGTCACAAGTTATGTATATCAAAGTCCGAGTCAAGTCACGAGTCAGAGGTAGGAAAGTCCAAGTCGAGTCTAAAGTCGTCAAATTCATGACTCGAGTCTGACTCGAGTCCAAGTCATGTGACTCGAGTCCCCACCTCTGGTATTCTCCTAAGTATACTTGTTATGAACTAAAAGTGGGCCATTTTAGTACCAAGAGGTAAACTTGTTAGTAAACTTTCAGTATACCTTTCTAAGTATACTTGGTATTTACTTCTTTATACTTAAGTATACTTTTAAACATATACTTGAAGTATACTTATTTTTGGTAATCGATGACTTCTTGCTAAAAACCTAAAGATAGATAACTGAACGTATCTTCCATGAGGAACATTAAAAAAATATACAGCTACTGTCAAAAAAAGTGTACTTAAACAATTTTTAACATGAACTTGTAGTTTATCTCTATAAGTGCATACAAGTATACTAAAAGTATGCTATCTTAAGTTTAGTTTTAAAAAAAGTATACTTAAAATAAACTCGAGTATACTTATTTTTGGTAAGGGAAGCCCCTGGCAGTACCCCCATCCCCACCCCCACCCCTACCCAACACACACAGGCACATGATAGTTTTACATTTTAATATGAAAAGAAGAATTGAAAACTTGATATTTAATTTTGAAACTAAGGTGAATTTCAAAATAAAGGTACAAGACCTCCAGACTGGACTTACTAGTCTCTCTTCTAGGATTGGACAACAGTGGTCCAGTTCCAGCAGTCTGAATGGAGAAGGAGGGGTCTGAAAGGTGACTGCTCCAGCCTGGCAACTACAGTCAGACTGAATGCAGGCCATTGTTGCTGTTTGTAAAAGCTATGGAGCCACTCAAGCATGTAACACTCACTCCCCAGCCCCCAGAGTTAACCCACATTCTGGTGCACTGTACTTAAGTGCTGTTCTTCAACTGCTCGGAATTTGCATCCTGAGGGAAGAGTCATGTGTCATCAGGATTATGGTCAAACATTATTTGAATGTCTATTTCCAGAGCTGTCTAAGATAAATCCTTCTCATATTGGGTTAAACTATCTTCTGTGATCAAAGACACACTCAGGAATTTGCATTAGAGTTTTGTGCTTACTAACCACACTGGGAGGGAGCAAGAGACCCAGAGAAACATGTGCATGCTCCAACTCCCATTTTACTGTTAATGGATTAACTTTTTAAACTAATTACAATGATTATAGTTTATGCGTGAAAGGCTAACTAAATCTAATAATCCTAAAGCCAAAATGACAATTTAAAAACACACAGTAATGGTCAAAATCGTTTGAAAATGTCAGCGTTTTTGTTTTTTCATTGGAAAAAATTTAATGTGATATTTTGTTGCATTCTGAAGAGAAAGTATACATAAAATAAGAATGATCTTTATAAAAAAAATGATCTCTACACATTTCATTCATCACCTTTTCAAGACGTGACAGCTGCAGATAGTCCAGTCATTCTTTCTACAGAACGGTAATGCTCCTCAGAAAGTTCTCTCCAAGTTCCCTGCAGAAGTTCCCATAAATGTTTGGTGGGGTTCTTTGTCTTCAGTCCAGTGCAGCCTGAATCAGCTCAGTGTTGAAGTCCAAAGTCTTGTATGGTGAACAACAATTTCACTATTTACACTTTCATTCAATGTAATCTAGTAGCTAGATTAACTTCCTGTCCATCCTGCAACCTAAAAGTCTTTTTCTAAGATGTTCTAAGATCACAGGGAAGCCTAACAAACAAACAAACAAAAGTTTGCAGATAGTGTACAGCAAATAGAATGAAACCAATTGAACCATTTTTAACCACACCAGACGGCATCAAACAATAAATATTTTTGAAAAATAAAAATGTGGTCAACCACTTGGTCAAGCAGGAAGTTAGCAAGATGAAATAAAAATCTACTCGTAAGAAGAAAAAAGGTCATGCTTTACACTATCAAAAACATGTTCTCTGAGCAGAATTTATCTTCTGTCACTGACAAACGGTAAGGATGGATGACGAAAAGAAATGTTTTTTAATGAAATGAAAACAATTTAAGTTTTGTTATTTGAAATCTTCCAAAACACCCATTAGAAAGAGATGTAGTATTTAAACATAATTAGTTTTCCTAGTGTGTATTTTCCCTCCCTTCTTATCCCACTAAAGTACATAAGTTACTGTGTCTGTGTGTGATTGTGTGTTGTTGCACCTTTCACATCAAAGTCCTGAAAATCAAACCACTGATCATCCAGTTAAAATTACAAACATTTAATCAACTCCTTATTTGCCTCAATGAAGCTCCAGTTTTGTTGTTGTTTTTTTAGTCTTCATATTTGGAGGAGTTTCATGACATGTTATAGTTTGTTTTCAGCTGAACAGGCTGTTCCATAGCTGTGAAGCTCTGTGCAAAGCGCCTGGCTTTCTTTCAAAGACTCTTTGTCTAGCAGCAGATTCCAGTGAGCAGCAGGGAGACAGAGCAGTGTAACACAGGGAGGGAGGTGGGCGGCTAACGGAGGGGGAACAGCGGGCAGAGGAGAGACAGAGGAGGAGCTCAAAGTAAAAAATAATACTGATTTACAACAGGTCTGCTGACCAATGAGGACTACGCATACTGAGCCTTGACTACAGAACTATTGACTGCTGTGAAATTGGACATTTTGATTGAAGGTTTTCAACAGTTATTAGCATCCAAAAATAAAATGAAGAAAACATACAGCACTACTACATACACACCATGCACCTCACGCCTCAAAAACAGTTTCACTCCACAGAGGATCGTACATTCTCATTAGACCACATGTTTACGACAGTAATTTAACAATCCAAAGAAATATTTGTAATTTTCTGATAAAAATAAACTCAGTTTAACTGGCCTGTTTGATGTTGGTAATTGTATTTTTAATTTTAATTTTTTTTTTTAATGAATTTATTGAAATCTTGTTTTTAACTGAAAAATAAGAAATCCTTGACTTTGACACTATCCTAAATGGAGAAGACTTTGATCATATTTCTAAACGTGTTGACGATGCTGTGAAGAGCAGCTGCATGACTCCATCACGACAGGCACATGCATCACAGAGAAGACACATGCGTTTTCAAACAATGAGTCAACTCTCGTGCTGCTCTGTATCGATCTAAACCTTCCCAGTGGCATCTGAGTCAGTTCTTTTGTTCTTCTTTTTCTGCAAGTCATCATACATCATCCACAAAGCTTCTTATCCTGCTGAAGTAACCCTCAGACATTCACTGTTGTACACGTTTATGTAGAATCTGGGACTGAATGTGTCTCTGCAGTCACTTTCTCACAATAGACACATGCTCTCATTTAGATGTACAGCATCATGGTAGCTTTGAGGCATGAAGATACAAAATTCCACGGGGACAAAAGTGAGTCATGGAGACTGCTTAATATTATGGGCTGTCTTTCCCTTGATGTTTCTCAAGCTAATTATGCCTCATAGAGAGCCACTCAGGTCTGTTTGAAGGGTGCAAGAGTCTCTCTCTGAAGCTCAGCTCTTTACTGTGAACACCGTGCTTTACATTTAACCTGAATACGTCTATACCTTTAACATGTTAGCAACCCCACAAAGAAAAAACACAACATTTTTCTACTTCTTATTGTCTCGTGAGAGTAATATACAATCCGTGGAACCATCCATCCATCTTCTCATCCAGGACCGGGGTGCAGGGGCAAGAGTCTAAGCAAAGATGCCCAGATTTCCCTCAGCCGGGCCACTTCCTCCAGCATCTCTGGGCAGAGCCCAGGGTGTTCCCAGGCCAGTTGAGAGTCCCAGTCTCTCCAGCGTGTCCGGGGTCATTCCCAGGGCCTCTGCCCAGAGGGCCATCTGCACCAAATGCCCAAAGAACCTCAAGTGGCTGCTGTCGATGTGGAGAAGCAGCAAGGTTCTCACACTATCTGTGGCCCTGTGGTGAAGCAGTAGGGTGGTCAACCTCTGACCAGAAGATTGCAGGTTCAGTTCCCACCTTGCCTGCTCTTGAGTCAAAGTGTCATTGGGCAAGACACTGAACCCCCACATTGCCTCTGGTGGTTATAGGTTTGCGCCACTGCTCGGCAGTGGAGTCGCCATCATTGTGTGAATGGGTTAGTGGGACTGTGACTGTAAAGGGCCTTGGGCCCTGAGGATGTTAGAAAAGTGCTAAACACATATAAACCATTTAAGGTAGTGCCCATCCACCATACGGAGGAAGCTCATTTCAGCCGCTTGTATTCGGAACCTCGTTTTTTCAGTCCTGACCCAGAGCTCATGATCACAGGTTAGTACTGGAACAAAGATCAACCGGTAAATTGAGAGCTTTGCTTTCTGGCTCAGCACTCAGGACAACAGACTGCATATCCTTACAAAACAACGATATATTTCTCAATATATGGAGAACAATATATTTACAGTATATTCCATATAAGAAAGCAACATTTATCATCTATCTTCATGTCCACTTCTTCCCTTTTGGGGTCGCGGGGGTGCTGGAGCCTATCCCGGCTACTGAAGGGCGAAGGCGGGGTTCACCCTGGACAGGTCTCCAGTCTGT